>NC_081432.1:64899952-64909952 GCF_949786415.1 Peromyscus eremicus
CATACTGAGCAGCCAACTATACCTGCCAAAAGTGATCTTATCTCAAAAAAAGAAAAACAGTAGACAGTACTAGAGGAGCCACAGGAAGGTTGTGCCCTGGTTTCCACAAACACACGTAAAGTGCATAAGTGAGAACACACGTACACCTAAGGAAAAGAGGAAGTGTATATGGAGAGCAGTAAATAGATCAAAGTGCTTAAACACATGAACACATCACAATGAATCTCATTAGTCTGTACAATTAATAGATGCTAATTAAAAGTTTCTCTTCGGAAAAAATCTTTGTAAAGAATTAAAACTCACAGAGAAATAAATCCCTGACACTGGTCAAAAGCTCCTCAGGCTGCCAACATGAGGTACTCAACTGCAGAGGCTAGAATAGAGTGTCCCTGCAGCAAACCTTTTAAGAACTGCCAGAAAGCAAAATAATGAAGTCCTAGAGGAAGGAACTTTGACATGCAAGGTTTAGTTTGAAGCACAGTCATACAGGTGGGACTTTCGTTCTTTATCTTCTTTGCTTACATGATATCTAAGAACACATCCTTTCCTAACTCCCATCATATAACAGTTTTATACCTTCGGACTGAGTAAAAACTTTTCACAAATGAACTTCCCTGGATACTAGACTATGTAAAGTTTGAGTATTGGGAAACATGTTGATTTTCTTTATAAAAATCTTTCCATCCTATAATCACTGGTCCCTTCCTTGCAAATCAAAACCCTTGAGTTATTCTCTATTAAATACTAAGTGATTTGGTAATAACTACATGAAATTGAGCCATATGAAATTAGTAACATTTAATAATTATTTTTAAAATGGACAATTTGTCTTACTATAGTACTGTACTTTATCTTATTAGAACGCAACAGATTATAGTGATGTTTTTAAACATATTTTAAAATCAGCTCTAATTTATCAAAATAAAACAAATTTTTAAAATCTGGTAACCAAATCATCTGTATTAGCAACTTAGGAAAATGTTTCATAAATGGCTGTTAGACTATTAAAGCCATGAAGAGCAAACCTGACTTTTATTTTATTTCCATAGAAATAATAACTGACACATAGAAATGAACTGCACTTACTCATCACTTCTTTTATTTTTTTATTTTTTGGTATACATATGGTTTTATTACTTATTGATGATATGCTTGTTTTGCTTTAAATACAAATTAAACCTTGACTGCACATTTTCTAATGTAGGATGTAGAACATCACTGGTATTTTTCATATTGATCACTATTTTTATTTTGTAGTCATCAATGCTAAGATTAACATTTTGCATAAATACCTACTTTAACATATTAGAAGTATGTTTAGCGTCATTACAGAAATTGCTGGAAGTTCTCTCCTAATTTCTGGCCAAATTTTATTTCAAATTTTATTAAGCAAGACTCAAACAGCAGGATTTTTGTGTTTTGTTTTTGTTTTTGACACAGGGTCTCTCTTCATAGCCCCGGCTGTTCTAGAACTCACTATATAGACCAGGCTGCCCTTTAACTCACAGAGATCTATCTGCCTGCCTCTGTGTTCTGGGATTAAAAGTGTGTGCCAGCACACTGCCAATCAACAGTTTTTACAATCAAGCACTCTAATCAAATGTGGTCCAAACATGCTTATGAGAGAGAGAGAGAGAGAGAGAGAGAGAGAGAGAGAGAGAGAGAGAGAGAGAGAGAGAGAGAGACAGACAGAGGGGGGGGGGAGACAGAGAGAGAGAGAGAGAGAGAGAGAGAGAGAGAGAGAGAGAGAGAGAGAGAAGATAGACAGACAGACAGATAGCTAGATAGATTAAAAAAAAAAATAAATCCCAAAGCAAAGAGAATGAAGAGGCAATTCTCCCCAAAAATGTAGAGGTCAAATGGCAGAGCAGTCCCTGGTCAAGGCAACAGGAAAAAAAATTCAAAGTCAGAACTTGCAAAGTGCTGTGCCAAGTCAGTCAAGAGAGATGTCAAGATGACAGCAGTCTGGTAACAATGAGAGTTTAGCTACGAGGACTAAGAAGACTAATATACTTATTTCTGCATTGAGCCAGAGACCACAAGTGATGTCACAGATGAAGGTTGTAGGAGTACACTTATGACAGATGACTGTTAAGAAAACTAGAGTCTACCTCCTCAGAACACAAAGAACAGTGAGCTGAAGACAACTGAAATACAGGGAGCTCTGTCTTCCCTCTGATTGCCTAAAGCTCAGCTTCTTTTTTTTTTTTTTTTTTTAAAGATTTATTTATTTATTATGTATACAGCATGTGTGCCTGCAGGCCAGAAGAGGGCACCAGATCTCGTTACAGATGGTTGTGAGCCACCATGTGGTTGCTGGGAATTGAACTCAGGACCTCTGGAAGAGCAATCAGTGCTCTTAACCTCTGAGCCATCTCTCCAGCCCCAAAGCTCAGCTTCTTAAAACAAAGGTTGCATAAGTGCAAATCATAAAAATTTGACAATAGTAAAACATTTCTGTACACAAAGTCACCCAAAAGTAATTAAAAGTCAAACACGAATGTACTCAAGCTGTCTCTGGCAGCTCCCCTGGGCTGCCTCGGTGTGGCAGCTCCCCTGTAACTTCGGTGTGGGCTCTGAGCATACAACACTCACACTGTACTACACATGCCACAACCATGCAGTGCCCATGAACACTGCCTGAAATGACCTTGGCTTAGATGTGAGACTACTGGATGTTAAGAGTTAGTGTTTTTACTGCATATGCAAATTTTTCTGCTCTTACAGAAACGATAATGATTTAAAACAAAGACTTCCAATATTTTCCTGCCATCATTCTTCAGTAATTATTAAATTAGTGCATGTTTGGACCACATTTGATTAGAATGCTTGATTGTAAAAAGTGTTACTAGGTTTTCTTTTATTTTGATGAATATGAAAAATAATACAAAAAAAAGACAAGAAAAACAAAGACCTTTTAAACTGGGCATATTAGCACATTCTTTTAATCCCAGCACCTAGGAGGCAGAGCTAAGCGGATCACTGAGTTCCTGGCCAGCCTAGTCTAAACAAAGAGTTCCAGGCTAGACAAGGAGACATAGTAAGATAATGTCTCAAACAAAGAACAAAAGAACACCTCTAAACTATGGGTAAATATAGATGTGTAAAATCAAAATAAATTAACACTTTCATATGATTAAATTGTAAGTCAAAATGAACTTCTCTGTCAACAACAAAAAATAAATAATAAAATTTAAAATGCTTAACCAAGTATTGTGTGTCAACTCCCAAGTTTAATAATAAATAAAACCATAATGTTGTCCCTACACCTGAAAAAGGTTTGTTTTTGGAACGATTTTAACCATCAATTCACTTATTTAAATTGTAATTTGAGGAAACTATGTTGAAATTATTCATAAAATAAAGTCTCCACAGAAACAAAAGTTCACAACCTAACACAAGTAAAATATATAACTATAAACATATTACTTGAAATTGTAATTTAACCTCAATAGTGAAGACATTTGAATGCCATTTAAAAGTTAACAGAGTCAATTTCAAATGGACTTGCAGAATATGCACACAAAAGACCAAACAAAACAATTTGCAAAGGAGTGCTTGCTTCAATAGCACATATACTAAAACTGGAACAATGCAGAGAAGATTAGCATGGCCCCTGTGCAAAGATGACACACAAATTTGTGAAGCATTTCATAATTTGCAGCAGCTCTAGGTTACTTTACAAACAGGTCGACTGACCCTCCAAAAAATTTTTTTTTTACAAAGGAATGAAATTTCACTGCAATCACAAATCAGTGATCACAGGCAGTTTCATCCAATTACACATGGGGATATGTAATTTAAAAAAAAAAAAACCTCATAATGAACTATTTGTTCTTATAATCTCAGCACTCAGAAGGCAGGGGTAGAAACATCGTGAGTTCAAGCTTACCATAGACTACATAATAAGATCCTGTCTCACAATATCAAGAACAAAACGTAACAGGCTGGCATTGACACATTACCTATTTTATTGTTTATGTTTTCTATTAAAGTGATAAACACCATAACCAAAAGCAACCTGGGGAGTAAAAGGTTTAATTCATCTTGCACTTTCAGGTCCATCACTGAGGGAAGTCATGGGAGAAACACAAGTACGAAAAGGAGGCAAAAACTGAAAGCATGAAGGGATGCTTGCTACTCACTGGTTTGCTCAGCCTGCTTTCTTATATACTACTTGCCCTAGGGAGGCACCACCCACAGTAGGCAGGGCCCTCCCACATGAAACATTAATCAAGAAAATGTCCTAGAGACTTGCCAACAGGCCAATTTTATATAAACATATTTTCAATCCAGATTCCCTCCTCCCAGAGGACTGCTTGGGTGAGTTAACAAAATTACTAATCATCATACCTATAGTAAAAGAACTCTGTAGAAGGCAGGAGGATCTCAAGGACTAGGCTAACTTGGGCTACAAAGTACACTTAAGGCCAGCATGCCTCTCAAATAAAGCAAATAGCAGTAATAATAACAAAATCCTTGAAATGGGGATGATGAAAGAAAAGGTAATCCTCAGCGAGGTTACTGAGGTTAAGAACCAGTATGTTAGGGTTTGTGGGCCACATAATCTCTGCAACAATCCAACTAATGAACATGGCTAATAAATTCAACTTTACTTATGGAAAAAAATTTGAATATTATATAATAGTCATATTTCAGAAACACTTCAGCACAAAACTATCCTTGGTTTATTAGCTATACAAAATAGATAGTCAGATTTTACTGACAATTCATCTGCTGTATCATGGTCTTAATCACACTGTCACATCCTAATCAAAAAGTAGAGACTAGACTCCATTTCTCATATTTTTACATCTAGTTCATAATTATTTAGTATCTATCTACTTTCTGTCTTAGTGTCCTAGTTCACTTCTTACTTTGATACCTGCTCAAAAGTAAACCAAAAACAAAACAGTCAATCTACTGTACACTGACATTCATGATTCCAGAGGTGTCCACACGTTCTATTTGTCCTATCAACTAATAGCTATAGACAAAAAGACCCAAAAATACAGATCATTTTTAAGGGTTTGATATTTAATAGGTATATGATTAAAATATTTCTAAATGGCAAGCCAAAGAAGGCAGATTTTTCAAAATAAATGCCACTGGGACATCAGCAAAGACATCTATATAAGAGGAAACAAAAATTATCATAATGTATTAGAAAAATGTAGTCTCCATTTCCTGATCACAACAAAAATTTAATGTTAAAGTAAGTCCTTGTTAACCACAAGTATGAAAAAGCAAAGTCATCAGCAAAGAATTTACACAACAAAAACATTATATAAGAACACACACAGGACAAAGGACAGCACCTCCAACAAACGGTGATGGAAAAACTGACCTCAGCATGCAGAATAAATTAGACCCATATCTGTTACTCTGAACAACACTACAAGTGGATGGAAGATCTCAATTTGAAATCTGAAAAGCTAAAGCTCTAGAAGAAAACATAGGTGGTATTCCAAAAAGATACAGATGTAGGAAAAGGCTTCCTGAATAGGAATCTACTTGTCCAGGAATTAAGGAATTAATTAAATAATTGACAAATGAGATCTAGTAAACTTAAAAGCTTCTGCAGGGCAAAGGAAACAAACAATTAAGTAGAGGAAAAAAACAGAGAGGAGGAGAATCGCCACCAGATATACCTAATGAGAGAGGATTAATATCCAGAATGTATGAAGAACTCAAAAACAGAGTCGAGCCGGGCGGTGGTGGCGCACGCCTTTAATCCCAGCACTCGGGAGGCAGAGCCAGGCGGATCTCTGTGAGTTCGAGGCCAGCCTGGGCTACCAAGTGAGTTCCAGGAAAGGCGCAAAGCTACACAGAGAAACCCTGTCTCGAAAAACCAAAAAAAAAAAAAAAAAAAAAACAGAGTCGAGAAAACAAGAGACTCAATTAAATGCCTAAGAAATATCTAAAAAAAAAAAAAAAAAAAAAAAAAGTTTTCATCATCCTTAGCAATTAGGGAAATGCACGGTAAAACAATTTTCAGATTTTATATCATCCCAAGTCAGAATGACTAAGAACAAAATAACTGACAACAAATAACATCAAGATTGCAGAAAAAGAACTCTCATTCACTGTTGGTTGGAATGAAAATTGGTGTAGCCACTTTAGAAATCAGTATGGCTCTTCAAAACAAATCTACCGCATGACCCAGCTACCCTGCCTCTTGTCACATGCCCAAATGACACACCATCCTACTTGGTTCAGCTATGTTCACTACTACCCTATTCACAACAGCCAAGTAATGGAAACAACCCAAATGTCCATCAATAGATAAATAATGAAACACAGTAAATATAGACAGCAGAATACTATTTGGCTATAAAGAAAAGTGCAATCATGAAACTTCAAAGTACATAGACAGACCAGAAGGCAAATACCAAGTGTTCTATCTCATCCAGGGTTCCTAGATTTAAATTTCATATATGAATAACAACAGAAAGCTAGAAAGTAAAAGTGACAATAAGGGTAGGTGCTAGAAAGAGGATTAACAGGATTCAGGGGATAGTAAAGTAGAAATGGGAAAAACATGGAGGAAATTTCTAACTGGGAAGGAGGAAGGGACATCAATGCAGAAAGAGAGGATTGGAAGACAGACAAATAACACTAAGAATGTTTGTGCTAGAAACCTCATCCAATGACTGAGGGAACCGGATGCAGACATCCACGGCCAGGCTCCAAGTAGAGCTCCAGGAGTCCAGTTGGCGAGAAAGAGGAGGGTTTGTTTGAGCAAGAATTGTTGAGACCAAGATTGGATAAAGCACAGAGACAAATAGCCAAACGAATGGAAACACGTGAACTATGAAACAATAACTGAGGAGCCCCCAACTGGATCAGGCCCTCTGGATAAGTGAGACAGCTGATTAGCTTGATCTGTTTGGGAGGCATCCAGGCAGTGGGACCGGGACCTGTCCTCAGTGCATGAGCTGGCTGTTTGGAACCTGGGGCTTATATACAGGGACACTTGGCTCAGCCTGGGAGAGGGGACTGGATCGGCCTGGACTGAATCTACCAGGTTGAACTCAATCCCCAGGGGAGTCTTTGCCCTGGAGGAGATGGGAATGGGGGGTGGGCTGGGGGGGGAGGCGGGAGGGGGGGAACAAGGGAATCCATGGCTGATATGTAAAATTAAATTAAATTATAAAATAAAAAAAAGAATGTTTGATGAAGCCTCAAGAAATCATCTTACTTTATATTTACTTCAAATTGTATACATCTAAGTTTGTGTATATGCACACATACATGTAGCTAGAGTTTTCCTGCCTGGCCCACAGTCAGGACAAATCTTCCCAGCTTTATTCTCCTCCTTGTCCCGCCTATACTTCCTGCCTGGCCACTGGCCAATCAGTGATTTATTTATTGACCAATCAACAACACACTTGACATACAGACCATCCCACAGCACACATACACACACACACACTTTATATAGAGTCTTGTCACTTAAACTGACAATTCTCCTCACAAAAACCACCAATTATCAAAAACTCCAATATCAGGAATGGGAAACCTCCATTTGAGTTGTTGGTCAGGTGACTCAAAACAATACAGGTTACTGCTGTGGCCCTCAGTTGTCCCTCAGAGGTTAAACAGTTCCTATTGTTGTAGACACCACACACTTCAGACACAGGGACTTAGAAGATAGGAGCTGTATCTGACCTGAAAACCTCCTTCCTGTGGTTTACCTTTTATAGTATCACAAAGTATTATGTAAGCTGCCAATGGAGGGAAACAATCAATATCCTATCCAACTGTGACACCAATTATAACAAAGACTAGCATGGCAAGAAATCCCTAAATGTGCAATAGTGGCACTGATATCTTGGCTGTAACCAACAGTTGTCCAATTGGGCTTAAGTTCCACTCAACAGAAAGGAAATCATGCCTGGTACTAGAAACCAAGCCAATTACCTGGTGCTAATGAGGTACCAGATCTTAGAGAAAGATTCTACTACCATTTCTTTACTAGACCACTGTAATTCCTAACAGTGTTCTAAAAACTACCTTACACTCACAGATCAGTGAAGCTCACAGGCCTCATCAAAGAAATCTCTCTTTGCAGCAAACAATGACCATTACTGAAAATCACAACAGGTTATAAGATCCTTGGATATATCACAATATAACTAACTGCACCTAAACCTGGGGAAACATTGAAGAAGAAGGGGCAGAATGATTGTAAGAGCCAGAAGACAAAGAAGTCAGCTGTAATAGTTTATTGCCTATGGGTAGGTGACAGGGAAGCTACAAAAAAATATGGATAACTAAACAAGACCTGAACAATGATAGTATTCATAGACATGCTAATGTGGAAAAGTGAAATTTCATGGAGTCTCACCCCTACACAAAGAACTACAGGCAACTCCTGACTGCTAAGAGAGGGAGAATTACCTTCTCCTAGGGAAGAGCCTCATAAATGGTTATCCAATACATAGTGGTCAGCGCAGAAATTATAAACACACAAGCCACAGTAAATGGATCCAGAAGGTTGTAGTCACATGTGTGTATGTGGGTGTGTATGAGAGAGAAAATAAGAGAGAGAGAGACAATTTGGGAGAGAATATAGGAGGTCATGGGTGAAGCTGGAGGACAGGAACAAGAGAAGTAATGTAATTTATATTTTAATTCAAAGCTCTCAATAAAACAAATGAAATAATAGATGATTCTAGACTTTGAGTTGTCAATGGCTAGCACCATTAAAAATTAAAATGTATTTTGTGCCTCCTGATGATAATAGGACACAAGAGTACCTACTGTACTACCATGACCAAGGGGCTACACCAAACCCCTTCAGACATCTCCTTTTTGAGTGGCCATTATTCACTACAGAATTCTCAAAATTTCAGCTATTCATGAGGTTACATCTGTCTCAATCCTCCACTCAGTTATTATCATAGTTCAAATCAGTATCAAGTAATAAGATTGATCAATCAAATATCATATTCTCATAAATATTTTTCATGAGTGTTTTCTATGGAAAGAAAGATTCTAAAAAAAAAATCAGTACTATCATTTTAGTCAGGAAAGTCAAACCTATAAGTGGGTAGCTACAGAAATAAAAATGCTCATGAGGGTAATTGATAAACCAGAACTTGAGAGATTCAATTGTAAAGAAAGTCTCATTTCTATTTTCATTTGCTGCTTTTGTTAACAATCACCAAAGAACTTTTTCGTTATATAAGAATCTATTTATTGTGCCAGATATAAACAACATAAATAAAAACATGAATACAAAGCTGTCCTCTCATTTCTTTTTTTCTTTTTCTTTTTTTTTTTTTTTTTTTTTTTTTTTTCTCGAGACAGGGTTTCTCTGTGTAGCTTTGTGCCTTTTCTGGAACTCACTCTGTAGCCCAGGCTGGCTTCAAACTCACAGAGATATGCCTGGCTCTGCCTCCCAAGTGCTGGGATTAAAGGTGTGCGCCACCACCGTCCAACTATCCTCTCATTTCTTAACAAAGGATAACTTTCCAAATTATAATCATTTACATGCTTCAATTTTTTTTAAATTCATTTCTTCTGTTATTTTTTTTAGATATATTATTTCTCCCTCCCCTTTCTTCTATCAAAGTCCTCCCTTCCTTGCTTTCTTTTCAAATTCATGGCCTCTTTTCTCATTATTTGGTGTGTGTGTGTGTGTGTGTGTGTGTGTGTGTGTGTGTGTGTGTGTTTGCATAAGCACATGGTGTGCTCTTCCCTAGGAAAGACTATTTCTTCTGCTCTCAGCATTCCTGTAGTTCTTTGGATAGGGCTGAGGCCTAAAGGTCTTTCCCAGTCAACTTTAGCATGTCTATGGTCCTTTGTTCAGCTTGTGAGCTGGTGAGACATTACCAGGAGACACAACCTCAAACACACTTCCTGATCATCAGCCCTCTCCTCTGCAATGTTCTCCTAGTCTTAGGTGCAGGAGTTGTATTGTAGATGTATCCTTTGGGACTGGGCTCCACAACCTGTATTTTGATTGGTTGTTGTTTTCTGTAATGGCCTCTGC
>NC_081432.1:65214952-65389952 GCF_949786415.1 Peromyscus eremicus
AGGGACAGCCTACCTCTACTTTCATATTGTATCTGTGCATGTGAATTTAATATATATATTAATATATATATAATATACATATTTATATATATATATACAGTTCAATCTATTCCACATGAGAAAATAAGCAATGTTTTGTTTTAACCCCTTCTTAATTATCTCTTATTTTTCCCTTACATTAGGCCCATTTATCTCCAATTATAGCCTTTTTTTGTTTTCATGTCATATATTTAAATATATATGATATATTTATATATTTAAGCCTATATTCTACATATGAGAGAAAATGGGATATTTGTTGTGAAAATGGGTTGCTGTGAGCCTTAAGGAGTAATACATGAGAACATATTGCTCTCTATTGGTGTGATCACTGTTGATACACTCCTAGGAAGACCCTGGAGTCTTTTTCATCCTTCCAGAGTGTTTGAGGGGAAGACAAGAAGGATATGTGACACACTGTGTACTTCACAGTCCCCGCCCGGGGTTGTGACCCAGCTGCCATGCAGAGCTTTATCGGATGTTTAATTTGGGCAGAGGCAGCAACGGCAGATGGCCCTTGAAGAATGTGCAGCTCGTTGCCCTTTGGTTTCCAACGCTCTTGTCTGCAGTCTTAACCCTCATGTGGAATGTGTTTGTGCGTATGGACAACACAATGGTAGGGATATTGCAGAAGCTCAGTTGTGTGCTAGTTCGTGGTGGACTGACGAGGGAACGCTCAGGGTCTTTGGTGTGCCGTTCAATTACCCAGCTGATGGTTTTATCATGAAAATTCAGGTCATTGATATGACCTAGATCTGGTATGGTTAAGATTGTTTCTTTGAGGACTTCAGAGTTGTAAGCTTCTACTTACTCCACCATCAAGGAGCTAGAACATTACAGGAGCATCCCTGGACTCTGTAAAAAGGGCGAGAACTTTGCTACTTACTGATTAAACCTCAGCTGAGAAATATAAAGGTCTTGAATAGTTAAGTTTCAGCCATTAGTACAGGCGTGGATAAGGTTTTCTGGTGTGAGTAGCACTAACTTGCTAGACACATTAACAAGGGCAGAGGAGGTGATGTGCCTCCTTTTGGGTCAGAGGAGGCATCCTTTTCTTCAGACCATGTTTGCTGCACTATGGCTTTCTGGAAGCTCCCCCATTGCAAAACACCATTCAACACTCACTAATGCTGGTTGTCAACTAGTAATTGGCACCTGTTATGTGCTGAGTACCAGATGGAGCACAGATAAAAATATTGCTGTATGTAAATATTTATATCTATCTTGAATGGGCCCCTTTGCTCCAAGAGTGGATCAAATAACTGAGAGAAACCAAAAGATTGATGAAGTTCATGCCTGTAGACGCTAAACATGCATACAATTAGACCACACGTGTTTCAGATGTCTGAGTATATAGTGTGACATAGCATTATTGCCTTGGTTATTAGTAATCAATGATATTAAATTATGGAAATATAAAGAACACAAATTTCGTATGGGGAACACTTGTGTTGAAGGTCTTTACTATTGTGTCTAGTTTCCCTCTGTGAATCTGGAAAGCAAGTTCTTCACATGGAGCAAGGCTATCTTCAAATATTTTCCTTTATCAGCAAATAGGATTTGGCTGCATTATAATTATGTTTTTCTACCACTGTGTTGAAAGCTGGGCTTCTGGTCCAGGTCCTTATTGTCTTCACTTTATCTGATAGACAGCCTTGATTGGACCAAAAGACATCTAAGAAATTAGCCAAGCACACTTCCTGTGTGAGGGTGTTTCCAGAGATGATTGATGTGTGGACTGTAATCTAGAGAAAGAGGGCAGCTCTGAATGTGAGCCTCACCATCCAGTAGGCTGGAGGCCTGGATGGCAGAAAAGAAAGCCCCCTCGTCCGTGGTGGATACCAGGCTCTCCTTCAGTCTTTTGAATCAGATTCACGTGAGCTCTTCAAGGAGCTGCAGTGTTTCAGTGTCGCCCTAAGGCCATGTCACTAGTTCTGAGGCTCCCAGAGTCTCAGAAGGCGTTAGTTAGGTGCTGCTCTGAGCAGCCTGAAGATGGCCAGTGGTGGACTATCCAGCCTCTAGTTACATAGGACAATCCAACAAATCTTCATATATGAAATGTCCTTCCAGGGTCATACACAGACATCACCGGCCAAGGTGAGCTGAGGACTTTGTCTTCGCTGACTTTAGAGCTCAAATCCAGTGAGACTCCATGTGAGTGAGTAGATCACATGCGGCAGAGATGCAGATAATTTCTGTCTAGCAGCAGAGACAACTCTGAAGGCCATGGCTCTCATTGCCCTGTGAGTGTTAATCTCTCGTATCTGACCTACAGTGTCATCCTCATGATTTCTTTTTAAGTGCCAGTACAGACCTCGTTTCTCAAAGTGCTCTCTGAACTCTGTCTTCCTCACTCTTCCCTCGTTAATGAATTAATAAGCATTTAATTTAATACGGGCAATTGTGTATCTTTTATGAGATTTAACCCTAAGGATTATTCTTTGACTTCTGTATATCATTTTACACATACTACATTTTTATAAATACAAAATCAGTTTCTACTCACCAGCCTTGCTTAATTGAAAACATTCAGTCTCTCTCTTCTGCAGTTTTAATGAGTCATGTAGGAAGTTGTTTGCTTTGTGGCAGATGCATGGAAGGGTCTGGTCATCTCACATCTGATTTTCCATCAAAGAATTCTACTGGGCTGGAGAGATGGCTCAGCAGTGAAGAGCACTGGATGCTCTTCCAGAGGACCTGGGTTCAACTTCCAGCACCCACCTGGCAGCTCACGGCTGTCCGTAACTTCAGTTTCAGGGGATCTGACACCCTCACACAGAAATACATGTAGGTCAAATACCAATGCGTATAAAAATGAAATTAAAAAATATTTAAAAAATATTTTTGTTGTTTTGTCATTTTACATTTTTAACTTTTGATTTTATCATGGGGTCCCACTGTCGGTCATAACACAAGGATAGCCAGATGTGGGGAAAGGGTTAGGGACTGAGACTTGCCCGTTTAACCCACTTCCATGGATGTTTAAGATGTTTAAAAATAATTTCTTTGACATTCTTTCCAGTATTCTTCCTCATAATGATTCCATGTGACAATCCACAATGAGAACAGGCACTTTCTCATGTTTGACTTAGTTGTCATCTGTCATTTCTGTGTGGGACTTATCAATTCAGCAAGCATGTGTTGTGAGCACCACCTGGACTTTCCAGCAGATTACTAATAACAATCACAGAAAAACAGCAAGAAATATTTATTGAGTACCTACTATGTGCTAGGTACTATGTAAAACACTTTATAATATCATCTCAGAGAGAAAAGAGTCTCGCGAGACCTAGAAGTTCATAGGGCTTACAGCTTAACAGGATTAAAAACTAATTAATTAAAATCCAGAGGGTTTTTTTTACCAGAAAGATAAATTTGCAAAACCATTTTTTGCTAGACTATCTAAAAATCTTCTTTCTTCATATTAAATGAACAACCTTTATTAAATAAACTAGATCTTATCAGAGTGGCAGTAAATATTTTCATATTTTTATTTGACTAGGTTATCAAAGGATCACTTATTCTTAAAGCAATCAAAACCTTCATTCACTATGTCCACTATTCCTATCCTGTCTGTCAGAAACTCTGCTCAACATTTTTGTAAGGACCCCTATGTTGATGTCCTGGTATTAAATTAAAAGTTTTAATATATCCTGTCCTTCTCTCTCTTTTCTGACATGTTACTAAGTCTTCACCAGGCATTAGATCTCTTCCTACAATATGTAGTAAACTTGACCTTGCTTGACCAACAGCTGAAGTGGTGACCTCTTCAGTGTCTGCAATCACAGAAGTTACAGTCCATTGAAGAGGAAAGACCATGAGCAAGACAAGTGTGTGTATCATTTCAGACAGAAGTAAGAGCAATGATGGATGATGGTTGTGTTAGCTGGTGCATGTTATGGTGACTAAACATACAAGAAAAGAAACACACAGGGGGAAGGATTTATTGTGACTCACAGTTTTAGAGGGTTCCATCCATGCTTGCTTGGCCTTGTGCACTTAAACAGAAGGTGGTCATGGGGATACACAGTGAAGGTTTTTACCTCATGGTGGGCAGGAATCAGAGAAAAAGATAAGAACAGGGAGGCTGGGGTAGGTACAACCTTTGAAGATCCACTCCCAGTGGCCTATTTTCTCCAAGGAGACTTTACCTTCTAAAATTTCTACCTGTTATTGTTTGTTTTTGCTCTTTTGGGGGGCCTGCCATCTGGCTTCCAAATAAATCACACGTGGAGGCTTAGTCTTACTTGTAAATGCCTGGCCTTAGCTGGGCTTGTTTCTTACCAGCTTTTCTTAACTTTAAATTATCCCATTTATCTCTGACCTCAGGGCTCTTATCTTTCTTTATTCCTGTGTACCTTTTCTTTCCTTTTTAGTCCATGTCTGGCTGTGTAGCTGGGTGGCTGGGTAGCTGGCCCCTGAAGTCCTCCTCCTTCCTGTCTTGTTCCTTGATCTTCCTTTTTTTCCTTTCCAAATTTCTCCTTCTGTTTATCCTATCTGCATGCCAGCCCCACCTATCCTGTCTCCTGCCTCACTATTGGCCATTCAATTCTTTATTAGACCGTTAGGTATCTTACACAGGCACAGTAACACAGCTTCACAGAGTTAAACAAATGCAACATAAACAAAAGTAACACACCTTAAAATAATAATCTACAACATCTACCCCTTCATAAATCAGCATCATCAACTGGAGACCAAGAGTTACTGTAACCGAAGGGAAGGGGATAGAAGAGTCTGAGTGGGTTGGGCTGATTGGGGTAGTTTAATGGAAGACATTAATGTGTGAAAAGTGAGTGTAAGACTAAGAAGGTCTGCTGAAAGGATGCTTTAGCAGAAAGGATCAGGAAGAAGAAATGTCCCAATGTAGGAACAATTGCGCAGGGAAGAGCTGTGAGGAGAATTGAGGAAGGCAAGTTTGGAGACATATTGGGAAACATGGGAACATGGTGTTTTTTTCCTAAGATGAAGGGAACGCTCTGTAGTAATTCAAATGGGGAGTGACATTGTCAGAGTTAGTTTCAAAGGTTATACTGACAACTGTGTAGTGAGAGACTAGACCATAGTGGCAGGTTTGAACTTGGGGAGCACAGGAGGCTCTTGTAAAGGCCAGTGGAAAGTGAGGTCTCTGGGTGTTCCCAGTGGCATCATTGGTGAGGTTTGGAATACATTCTGAAGTAAGAATCTGGTATTGGGAGTGGTCTTTCAATCTGAATATCTGGTCAATGTTAATGCCATAGTGAGTTCAGAAGCTTAGAGAAAGAGAGAGAAAAAGAAAACCAAAAACACTGTTAAACATACAAAGTCTTTTAAGTTTAAAACCTGTGAGTTTTAAAGGTATTATCCAAGTTAGAGCCAGTGAGATGGCTTGGGGGGGGGCGTAAAAGCACAGCCTTGCAAGCCTGATGATCTGAGTTCATCCCCAGAACCTGCAGTGGAAGGAGATATCTCTGTCAAAACCCCGGCTGTCTCGACCTCCACACACATGCTGCTGCATACCTGACACTTACGAGATCTCATATATGTATATACACAATAATCATAAAATATTTCAATAAGATACTGTGCAAGTTAAATTTCGGCTTCATGTAGAAGTGGATAGACATAGGACACCCTTAAGATCAGGTCGATATAATAGACTCTCATCCTGTGTGTGTCTGGTGGCTTGGTGGGAAACCTCTGCCTTAGGCTTGTGATCCATTTCCTCCTCCTCTCTGATCATTGCAGGTAGGGGTGACTTGCAGTTTACATACGCACAGAAGAAAATCTACATATTCTAGAGTTTCACCTAAGGGAAATCTATAGTGGGGAGAAGGGTTATTTAATTAGCACTATATTGTGAAAGGGGCTATAGTACATTTTTTTTAAACAGTTACAAATTTGAACCCACTAGTGGCTTATGAAATCAGTTTAGTGAGAGATGAAATGAATTTAGTGGGCCACAAACAGCATTTGAAAGAATGAAATAGAATATAAAATAAAAGAGTGCATCACACTTAATAAGGTGGTAGCATGTGAAATTTCTGTTTCATAGACACACATACAGACTTGGCCACACAATAAATGCGCTCTTTCAGTGACCTGTCAAGTTTCTGAAGTTACTGCTATGGGGAGAGTGTGTAGTGACTTTCATATAGAGAGCAACATAATCAATTTAATGCTGTTTTTAGTTATGACAAAGTCATATAATATAACCTTTGGTACCTCAAGTTTTCTTATCTATAAAGTGGAAATGCTACTTTTTCTTTATGTGGAGGTCTGGATTCCTCTGGTTGCAAGGGAGAGGGAGGGAGAGAGAGAGAGAGAGAGAGAGAGAGAGAGAGAGAGAGAGAGAGAGAGAGAGAGAGCTCAAAACAGCTAAAATAAGGAAGGGGTTTAAGGGAAGGATGCTGGAGGAACTGGCTCCTTGAAGCATGGTACTAAAGCAGAGGACATCCTCTCCTCTCCTCATCTTTCCTCCCTCCCCTTCCTCCCCTCCTCATATGTGTATATGATTCATATATTTGCACATATATGTCTAATATGTATTTAATATATATTAAAATATATATAGTCACTATTAGCTCTGCTGTCACGTCCTTGCAGCCTCCCTTGTTCTCTTCAATGAGAATTATCTTAAGGAGTGTCACCAATTGGCTCATCTCTGGTCACATGCCCCTCTTGAAACAGTGACTGGGCTGCAGACACCCATGTGTAAGTGTGTGCATGCACATACTTTCAGAATTCAAGGAAAAGTAAGCTGGAGAGATGTCCAAGATCTCACCCCTTCTGTGTGCACAGACATTCTCTAAGAAATAATAAAATACAGTTCATGCAAGGTTATGAACCTGTCATTTACCTTGAAGAATGACTCCAATGTCTTCATAAAAAAGTATATCTGGGGAAATAATTCTTATGCTACAAAAAGAGCAAGATGGGGCTCGTTCTCAAAGGAGGCACCTCATGAGCACCCCACTCTCATTTCCTTGCAGGACAACTTCCCAAAGTCCTCTGTGCATCTGTCCTAGCTCCCCAGGGCTGTGTAAAGAGCTGGTGATGTATTAAACATACTGGTTAGAGCACCCTAAGAGAGACCCAGAAACTCCTCAGGACCCTAAAGTTCCTTAAAAATAGCATAAAAGCTCAGCCTTGCTCTTTCTAAGATCTGAGGGTTTCAGGTTTATAATAAGCTTCATCTTCAGGAAATGATGGTGAGGAAACATATTCACTAATGAAAATCTAAATGAGGGCTGATGAAGTTAAAGACTACATTGGCTTTGGTTAGGGATGTCTTAGTCACTGACTGAGTTTCCTATGCCAGCCATTCTTAGAAGTATCACCTCACGCCAAGTAAGTCATTTAAATCTCTTATTCTGCTCCTGAGAATGTCCTGGCTACCCAAATATTTTCTTGTCAATCTTCTATAATATGTTCTGTCACACTGAGCCCTCCTGGGAATGAAACAGGTTTACTTTAAAATTTTATAAGATCAACTGTCTCTATCCAATGGCTGGCCATAGAATAGGATTATTAATACAGAATAAGTAACAGGCAACTGAATTAGAGGGCTGTAATTCCATTGAGAACTCTATATTTTTAAATTGATTTAATGCTTCTGAAAGCTGTAGGACTGTCAGTCCAGGAGGAACTTTTGTTCCTCTGATAAGTTGGTACCCTGCTTCAGAGTATAGTCAAAACTCTTGGCAATGCCCATCATGCTAATTCCTCATTCATAGCTTTTGTGAGGATAGACTGGTCTGTATTGGGTGACCTGTTTTTAAAAATAAATGAACAAACAAACATTTTTAAATGAGAGAATGTAATAAGTAGGACTTCAGGGTCACAGAAGCCTAAGTTAAAACCTGTCTCACTTAGGTCTGTCTTTTGTTTGCAGTATGACTTCAGAAGAACTGATAAAATTCAGTATTGCTCAGTTACATGAGAACTTCAGATAAATTACATAACTTTTGGTATGTTATGTCACAAATATTGCACCATGTCTCTGTACATTAGCCATTTAAAGTTGCTATCTATCTGCTATTCAAATTTAACTGAGAGTGAGCTATGCTGGGAATGTTTAGATAAGCCTGACCCTGGAGATTCTGACTGGACGATCTGTAGTCTAGTTCAAGGCTCATAGGTGGAGGCGGGTGTGTTCACCTGTGGAAGCAGACAGCAGAAGCAGAGAGAACTGTTTTCAACACTAACCCAATTGTTGTGTTTTGCATTTTTATGCCAATTATCCTTTTGCTGTCTCTGTATTGTTCTTTACTTTTGACATGAGTGCTACTCTTCTTTCTTAATGAAAGGAAAGCACCTGATGATCAGGGAGAACATTCTTTACTTCTTTGTATATGGTGTGTTGCCAGACTTTGTGCTGCTCATGCGGAATTTCGACAGCTGCTTTCTGGTTTTGAGGATTAATGACACAGCCATCCTTGCCGCCTCCTTCCCTGTGGTCAACATTTCTGCAAATGTGCTGATGGTCTTCGTGACCTGGTGGTGTAAGATGTGGATAGATATGCATAATACCTTTTTCATTATTTCTAAAATGCCTTCCCGCCATGTGTTTTAACCTTCGGTGCACAATAGTGTATTTAAAAATCCTGATGCCCAGCTGTACTCAAGACCTACTAATTAAGAATCCCTGGGGTAGGATTCAAGAATTACTGGGAAGAGAAGAGGCAGTGCACCAGAAACTGGGGAAAGCTTGGTGGGGGTGGGGAGCATCACATGGCAGATATTAACTCTTGGAAGGAAATTTGAGGGCCCGACCTTTGGTTCCCTTTGGGGACGCATATCTGGTTGGTGCTCTAACTTTGCATGTCACTAATAACTGTTTTGGCAGGAAGGCTTAGGTGGTTTTCTGGCAGCCAAAAGGCAAGGTCAGCTGATACTTAGATCTTGACTTGCAAGTAACAAGAAGTGGTTTGAGACACTGTTCGTGGCTTGAGTACACTTGAGACCTCCAAGCCTGCCTCCACAGTGACACACTGCCTCCAACAAGACCACACCTACATCAACAAGGCCACACCTCCTAATAATTGTACCCCCTTTGAGGGGGGCCAATGACATTCAAATCACCACAGGCCCTTCCTTTGAATTTCTTTTTTTTTTTTTTTTTTTTTCGAGACAGGGTTTCTCTGTGTAGCTTTGCACCTCCCCTGGAACTCACTTGGTAGCCCAGGCTGGCCTCGAACTCACAGCGATCCACCTGGCTCTGCCTCCCGAGTGCTGGGATTAAAGGCGTGCGCCACCACCGCCCGGCTTTCCTTTGAATTTCTAATTTCTCAGTGATACTGAAGTGGGATCATGTTTCTAGGTCCTATAATTGGAAATGCAGAGTTTGATGAGAGTAAGGAAGCCTTGTTGTCTTGAGACTTCTTCTGATGGGGACAAAGAGACTCATGTACTAGACAGAATTTGCTGAGAATCAGTAGAAGATATAGGCAAGGGGCATGAAGGGGGTTGGGGATGGAGTCCCTCACTAGTGGGGATGCTTACAGGCTCACTAAGGCACAAGGACATGGCCCAGGAGACAGATCAGCCACCTCATCCAGGAACAGTCCCTATGCTTTTGGCCAGCAAAAAGATAGCCAACTCATTATAGTAGTTCAAGAGGAAACAACCCAGAATAAACAGAAGAACAGAACAGAAAGAAAGACATATAAGAAAGAGAGCAGAGAGTATTCCTTACAGACGATCAGCATCTCAGGACTTCTCTGCATGAAAAATGGATTGAACATAAATCAAGACTACCTTCCTACAACCCAGGTAGGACTATTTTTTTTTTTAATTTTTATTTTGCAATACAATTCAGTTCTACATATCAGCCACAGATTCCCTTGTTCTCCCCCCTCCCGCCCCCCTCACCTTCCCCCCAGCCCGCCCCCCATTCCAATCTCCTCCAGGGCAAAGCCTTCCCCACAGACTGAGATCAACCTGGTGGACTCAGTCCAGGTAGGTCCAGTCCCCTCCTCCCATGCCGAGCCAAGGGACCCTGCATAGGCCCCAGGTTTCAAACAGCCAACTCATGCAATGAGCACAGGACCCGGTCCCACTGCCTGGATGCCTCCCAAACAGATCAGGCCAATCAACTGTCTCACCCACTCAGAGGGCCTGATCCAGTTGGTGACCCCTCAGCCATTGGTTCATATTTCAGCTATGTTCATATCAGCGTTGTTTGTAATAGCCAGAACATGGAAACAACCTAGATGCCCTTCAACTGAAGAATGGATAAACAAAATGTGGTACATATACACAATGGAATACTACTCAGCAGAGAAAAACAATGACATCATGAGGTTTGCAGACAAATGGATGGATCTAGAAAAAATCATCCTGAGTGAGGTATCCCAGACTCAGAAAGACAAACATGGTATGTACTCACTCATAACAGGATACTAGATGTGGAACAAGGATGACTGGACTGCTACTCACATCACCAGGCAGGCTACCTGGAAAACAGGACCCCAAGAAAGACACAGGAATCGCCCAACGACAGAGAAATGGAATGAGATCTACATGAACAGCCTGGACATGAGTGGGGGTAGTGAAGGGCGAGGGTCGAGGGAAAGAGAGCTTGGGTGAGTGGGAGATCCCAGCTGGATCAACAACAGAGAGGGAGAACAAGGAATAGGAGACCATGGTAAAGGTAGGACTATTTTACAACTGGGTTGAGGGAGAGACTGAGAAGTTATGACACCAGGCTGAGCCACAACTAAAGGTGTCACCAGTCTGTGGATAAAGTGGGTGATTGTCAGAATACAGTTGGCGGTAGTGTTAGAAAAATAAAACAATTTTTGTTTATACCTTGATAAGCTCAACTCCTCAGTCCAGCCAGCTATAGCTAATAACCCTTGTAAATCCAGGGGCCCATCTGGCCCAGTCTGGAAATCGTATCTTGTTCAAGAATCGTATTTCCACAGCCAAGAGCAGTATTAAAAGAATCCCGCTCTCTATTTGAATTGTGGAATCAGCGGTGTTGACAGCCAGCTGCCTGGGTCTCTTTTGAACCCTCCTCTCACACCATTGGTCCAGAAGCTCGCTCTTGAGTTCAGTAGAAATCCCTCTAGCTCTAGTCAACAGTGACCTTTCTCTTCTTTCCATCCCCCTTCTCTCTTCTTTCTCCCCAGTTTCTACTTAAAAAGGCCCCCAAATCACGGGGCCAGATGCCTTCTGGTGAGATGCTACAGGGATCTGAGGCAGGAGTGAGAAGGAGGGCAGAGGAGGACTCTTGGTTAGGTCAGTGTCAGTGTGGGGCCTGGGACAGCCCTGAATTTTCACAAAGCTTCAAACGTTACTCATGTTTGCTTAGCATCAACGCGGAATTTTTCACATCTCCTGTTGCTTCTGGTTCACAAACACCATTTTAAATTTAATTTTTATTTATTATCATGTTGTGTGTACTGTGTGTGGGTACATGACACACAGCACACGTGGTGGCCAGAGGACAAGCTAGAACAGGTTCTGAGGATCAAACTTAGGCTGCTGGGCTATAACAAGTACTTTTACTTGTGTTTCTAGAAGTTCCACAAAATTATTTATATATACTCCACCTCAGTTGTTCCTCACAGCCTCAGAGAGTCATCATGCCCACTACACAGCAGGGAAAGAGGGCCCAGGGAAGAAAATGGTTTGAACAAACCATGCTAAATTGTAGCTAGAGTTTTCCTGCCTGGCCCACAGTCAGGACAAATCACTGTCACCCGCCAATCCCACAGCCGCTCAGACCCGACCAAGTAAACACAGAGACTTACATTGCTTACAAACTGTATGGCCGTGGCAGGCTTCTTGCTAACTGTTCTTATATCTTAAATTAATCCATTTCTATAAATCTATACCTTGCCACATGGCTCATGGCTTACCAGCATCTTCACATGCTGCTTCTCATGGCGGTGGCTGGCAGTGTCTCTCCCACTCAGCCTTCCACTTCCCAGAGTTCTCCTCTCTCCTTGTCCTGCCTATACTTCCTGCCTGGCCACTGGCCAATCAGTGTTTTATTTATACAGAATGATATCCACAGCACTAGATTGTTTTCTTTCTTGCTTTTTCTCTTGACAGGCCTTCACTATGAAGCTCAAACTTGTCTACAACTTGTGAATCTCCTATCTCAGCCCCTCCCCGAAGATAGGATTACAGGTGTGTTCCTTCAGGCCTGGTTCTCTGCATGTTTTTTATTGACCAAGAAGCGAAAAGACTGAGCTAAGTGCTTGCAGGGTTTTTTGTTTGTTTTGTTTTTAGTGAGGCAGACTTCCAGGAGGCTCCATCAGATCTCCCCTTTTTAGAATAGACGTATCACTTGGTGACATTGTGATACATGCACAAAATGGGGCTGGTGATCATAATTCAGAGTTCCAAATTTTCAGCAGCAGAAATGTTCAAATGCCAAGAACTGGTTACTTCCTGCAATGTGCTGAGGCTAATTCTGGAATGTGTGGTTTGAATGAGATATTTGGAATTTGTCCCCAGCTGATGGCACTACTTTGGAAGTTTGGCCTTGCTGGAGGAAGCATGTCATGGAGGCAGGCTTTAAGAGTGTAAAGACTTCCTGTCATATTGTCTGCTCTCTCTTCCTCTTGCTTGTAGTTTGAAATGTGAGCTCCCAGCTCTTCTTGCAGCCATGCTTTCTACAATGATGGACTCTAACCCTCTGGAACTGTAAGCCTAAATAAACTCTTCCTTCCGCAAGTTGTCCTGATCACACTGTCTATCACAGCAACAGAAAAGTAACTAATAGAGTATTTCTCAGAGCTCATTTATAAGCCATAGAGGACAATTCTTTCTTTCTTTCTCTTTCTTTCTTTCTTTCTTTCTTTCTTTCTTTCTTTCTTTCTTTCTTTCTTTCTTTCTTTCTTTCCTCCTCCTCCTCCTCCTCCTCCTCCTCCTTCTTCTTCTTCTGTTGTTTTACTCATGCCCTTTTGTTAAGACTGAGTTATGTGGATCAGTTCATTGCTTTGTTCAATAGGAGTTTGTCTGCCCCAAGAAAGAAAGAAACTTGATGTCATCAAAGGCAAATCTTTTTGTGTCTGTCTTTCTGTCTGTCTATCTATCTATCTATCTATCTATCTATCTATCTATCTATCTATCACCTTCCTCATTCTAGTAAGATTCCAAGAGCTTCTAGGGTAATTAGATTTTGGATTCAGAAACATTACATTTTTTACAAAGGTAGGCCCCAGATGAAAAGTGTCTGTCGGGGGGTGGGGGGGGGGGTGGGGGGGGTGGGAGGCAAGAGTAAAAATGTCCCAAAGCTTCCATCTTTTTCACAAGGATAGACCAGTTCCAGCGTCACAGAGAAGTCTTCTACACTAATTAGAAGCCAGGAGTTAATAGTGCAGAAGCTGGAAGACATGCACACAAAGCTCAGCAAAGGGGTTCTGAGTGCTCTCCTGGCATCGGCTGTGTCTTGACCATTTTAACCCTTAGAGTAGACAACAAAACTGTGTTGACCATTTCACAGACATTATTTTATCTCAGCATGTGACACTTCACATTTTTGGCTTTAGCTGAGGGACAGTAGAAAAGGCTATTGGGTTGGCTTTGCTGGCTATGATTAGTGATGCCGTTTTATGGCCTGTAAAGATTCCTGAAGATATTATTTAACTTATTGGAAACCCAGTGAAACAGAGTTACTTGATTGAAAAAATGTATTCTAAACCCTCACAAAAGGGAGAAGCTTCCGTTCCTGGATGTAGTTTGGGTGAGCCCCTTTGGACCACTCTTTCCTCAGCTTGCTGCTGCAGCTTTACTTGACTGGGGAACTGCTCTGGGTTTGACTGACAGCATTCAGTCCTTCTTTATTATGGAAGCCAGAGAGAGGGAGACTTCACCCAAATCTGTACCCTTTGAAGAACAAGATGACACCAACTGGAAGAGTACAGGGTGGATTTTTGAAGTGACCTTGTACTTTCTGTGGACTATGGAAATCCTGGTTCAGCCCCAGAGGAAGGTAGACTTAAAAGTAAGGAAGCTGTCCAGGACATCTAGTCCTTTGATTATGTTCTTCTCAATTTTATTAATTCTAAATTAACATTCATAACTTGTGAGACCTGCTTAAGAATCACCCTAGTTTGCTGGGCAGTGGTGGCTCATGCCTTTAATCCCAGCACTCGAGAGGCAGAGGCAGGCGGATCTCTGTGAGTTCGAGGCCAGCCTAGGCTACAGAGTGAGTTCCAGGAAAGGCGCAAAGCTACACAGAGAAACCCTGTCTCGAAAAACCAAAAAGAAAAAAAAAAAGAAAAAAAAGAATCACCCTAATTTTATGTTGTAATAGTGTAGTAGTCAGGATTCTCCAAAGGATAAAACTACTGGGGTCAGTATATATAAAATAAAGCTTCAAAGAGGTAGGTATGCATGGCTGGTTAGCCGCATTGGGGCCCACATTAACTGGAAATGCCATGGTGGGCATGTGTGGCACCATAGGTAGAACAGGCTGGGAGGTATGTGGAGCAGCTGTCTCAGCAGGCAGACATCCAGGCAAATCACTCCATGGATAGTGCAGTAGCGGGGTAGCCGCTCAAGACATGGGGGAAGCAGAGAGAAGGGCTGCCGGTATGGGCTTAGATGCTGCTGCAAGCATTTCCTCTCTCTTTCCATCCCTTTCCTTCACTTTCCGCCTATTCTCATGCCTCTCCTTGCTAGCAGAGGCAGAGGAAATAACAGTCATGGATGAAATGAAGGCAATAGATAAGTTAGTGTTACATTGTTTCTGGCAGTGCTTATTGTGGGCCTCAGTAGAGGAGGACTTTAGGCCTGCGATTATAGTCAACAAAATGGGCATAACAAACAATTGGAGGGTTACTCCTGAGGCCACTTCACTGTTTCTGGCTAGGAACAGAATTCTTATCTATAGATCAGGTTCCCACATGTTCTCTGAAAAGATCTATGGAGCAAGCACTACCAACTACTGATCCATCTCTCCAGGCATCATAACCCACAAGTACACACATACGCACATACATGTGTGTATATATATATACATACACATATACAACTAAAAATACTCAGATGGTGGCTGTTGTTTCCTGAGAGACCAGCCCTTACATGGAAACACCAGGTGAACCTGAACAAAAGTATGTGCCACCCTGCTGTACAGACAGACTCACAAACAAGACAAACAGAAAGAAGAAAGCGGGAGTCCCAGCATTTACCTGCTGAAGGGACCGAATTTACACAACATAGAGGGGCCTACTCATCGAAATACACCGCTCAAGGGGGCTTCTCAACCAGTGCCGCACATGAGTAAAGGGAGACAAACAGACCCTGTTTAAGTACCAAATGTCCCGGGTTTCAGCACCAGATGTAGCAAGGTCCTTGCTGTTGTTCCCTTTGGGGGCGGGGGCCAAGTAGGCGCAGAGTCAAACCACACAGACTCCCGGAGAATGTCGAAACAACACCTCAGTTTATTAAGGAAGAGGCAAGCCTTATATACCCTCCACCCCACCCTGGGGGGAGGTCTGATGAATATGCATCTGCTGGTGTGACATACTGCCTCTCATTGGTCCAGGTCATCTCCAGATCATGTTTCAGCTGCTGTTGCTAAGACCATCAGGCAGACCCCAGGCTGGCTCTCAAAAAGTATCTTTTTTACTTGTTTGGGCCGTCTGGCCCTCAAGCCTGTTAGGGATGAGTCATCCTGCATATATATAGTAATGAATTGATTAAGTCAGTTTTAAAATAGTAACAGCAACAGAGCCACACTTGAGAGCAAGGACTGGGTAGTTACTGTGTCCTGGAGGTTGTGTGCCTCAACAGTTGAAGTCTACCCACATGGCTGTTTCTCACTGGCTACAACAAGTTGTTGATCAGTCCACAAGGTAGGGTGCCTCAGTAGTCCCAGTCTGATGCTGGAAAACCGGAGTGTTCCTGGAGAGTTACTCGTCGCTAGTCCATGATGAAAGCTTGACTTGCCGGTTCTAATATCACTGAGGGAATCAGCAGCAGCAGAGCAGATCAACTCAGTGCTGAGCAGGCCAAGGCAGCAAAAGACTTATCTGGGCTGCTCCCAGAAGGCAACACCCACAATTGGGTGGGTCCTCCCACATGAACTGAGGTGACTGGACACTTCAGGTGAGGCTCCCTACTCAGATGTTTCTAATTTGTAGCAGGTTGACATTAAAACCAAACATAATAAATTATGTAAGAGTTTATCAACATCCAGTAGTGTACATAATCAGCATTATGGATGATTTAGCTTCCTATGGTTAGTATAACAAGTTAGCACAAGTTGAAAACTTAAAATAGTGTAGTTTTCACTGTAACAAAGACCAGAAGTCCAACATCAAGGTATTCAGTGGGCTACATTTCCTCCTGAAGACTCTAGGGAGGATCTTTTCTTGGCTTGCACAGCTTCTGCCAGTCCTAGGTGCTCTTTGGGTTGTAGCTGCATAACTCTGACTCTTTCTACTTTCTCAATGCATCCGTCTCTGTGTGTGTGTCATAAAAGGACATTTGCCATTGGATTTAGTGACTTATAAGCCACGATAAGAGAACTGAAAGATCCAGAACTAATGCTAAAGAGATGACTCAGCAGTTAAGAGTACCTACAGCTCTTCCAGAGTTTCCAGCATTCGTAACAACTGTCTGTAACTCCTGCTCTAAGGGATGTATGCCCTCTGGCTTCTGTGGGCACCTGCATATAAGAGCATACAGTCCCTTCCTTTTCTGAATGTGCTTGCGTGCGTGTGCAGACACACACACACACACACACACACACACATACACACACACACATAAATCTTTTTAAAAAGATCCTTAATTAGATTTGCAAAGATCCTTTTTCTTTTTTGCAAATCAGGTCACATTCACAGGCTTTGAGGGCTAGAAAGAGAGTATATCAATGAGAAAGCTGGGGCTTGGGAAAGATAGTTGACTTGTTCAAGGCCATGGAACTTGTATGAGTTCACGTGTATTGCCCTGGAGTCTTTAGCCATTACTATGTTGAAGAAATATATACACATTGTACCTAAAACTTCAACTATAAGACAACTATCTTCCCCTTTAATCTTTAAAAAAAAATCACTGATGAGCAATAGCATTAACATACACATTTCCTGAAAATTAATACACCTTATATCCCAAATCAAGACATATGGGAAAATACAACACACTGATTTATTTTAAAATAAAACAAATATGTCTCTAGAAAGTAACTGGTGCTGGGTCATATAACTGAAATAGTTCTAAACTTTGGAGAAAACAAAGGTATTACATTTACTAACAGCACTGGATTCTCCAGGTAAGTGGATATTTGTGGAATAGGAATGTGGAATACAACACTCCTACAACTGAATTCTTCCATGTCCCAAACCCTCTTTTCTGTGGCTCACAAGCCAAGTTTAGTTTTGCATGTGGATTTCCCATCACCCAGAAGGAAGGTGCTGTCTGAGGTCTGGTGTAGCAGAGTCCACAGACATCAGGACCTCAGAGAGGAGTTTCTGGGTCGAGTCATAGACTCACAGGGATTTTAGGGTAAGCTTACTTTGTTTCTTCGAGTTCCAATACTCTTATTTAAAAAGGGCTAGATGAGTGTTTCTTCATCTTCTTTGGTCTTTGATGGTTTGGCAGTAGCTATGGACCACTTTCCAGAAAACCAGCCCTAAAGTTTGATATTTGGTAGGAGTCAAATCATTCTTGTTGTCTTCTCATGAATCACCTGGGGGTTGTAGATCCTAAGTTCTGACCTTTGGACTAGATGATCTTTTATTAAAATCCCACCCATCTTCAAAGTCCTGGGAGTTTTTAACATTTGCATTACCCTAAAATATCAGAGAACAATGCATGACTCATGAAACAAACATTTTTCATAAACAGGGAATCAGAGGGCATGTGTGAGAAACAGCAGAGGAATACCTATTTTACTCTGGAGAAAATGTGTGCATTTTGTAACTGCTTTTGCAATTTGAAGGCTCTGAAAGTTTTTCAGTAATGACTCTGGCGCATACTGGAGGTTTTGACTTTTGAGTATTATAAAATCACATTTCCCATCTGATGCCAGGGAGGCAGAGCTGCTTCTGTCACAGCCAGAATCCAAGCGAAATGGCTGCTGGCAGTTCCACAGAGTCAGGAAGAGTTCATGTGGCACACGGGTGATGCCCTGCACACAAAGAAGCTGTGCTGTGCTTCCGGGTGGCTTTGTGTGGTGCTCAGCTGGCATTGGGGAAGATGCCCAGGAGACAAGATTTCTACCCCACACGTCGCCATGGTGAGAGCTTGCATGGTGAAAGACAAATCTTTTCCTTTTTCCCCCCCTGAACTGGTTCTTCTCTTAAAGGCCTATTGCTTTGAAGTTTGGGTTTCCTCACCTCTAGTTTCCTGTAAAACGGTTTATTTCTGTGGTCTTTGATCAGCTGAGAACTGATCTCTGGTGCTGGGGACCCATATGCAATGCCTGTACTTCAAGGAAGAGATTCTGGACACATTTGCCTTCAGTGACCTGTTGAAGATAATTGACATTCAGGCCATCAGGGTTGAGATCTGGGGTTTTTTTTTTCTTTTGGGCCCAAGAAGTTTATTATAACAGCTATTTTTTAATCATCCTATTCATGCATTAGCACATATAGGTATGTGTCTGCACATTTAGTCTGGGTGAGAGTTGGGATGGTAAAGGACAACCAAGTGCAGATCACATTTTACCCCCGATATCCAAATCTAATCTTTGATTACTGTATAATGATGCTGGCCAGCAGCAGTTTGGGTGGTGATGGAATACTCTTTATTTATCCTGTCCAATATGGTAGCCACCTAGCTGCACATGACTATTAAGTTACTGAATTGTGACTAACATGATGGAAAGTGTAATCCTTAATTTTATTTAATTTTAATAGATTAAAATTAAAATTTAAATAGCTACTCATGACTAATGGCCACTCTACTGGACAGTGAAGCTCTGAATGAACCCTTATGGTTTTATTTTCGTGGAAGAATCTCTCACTCTGAGATACCATGTCTTAAATCACTGTCATCCTTTGGATAGGCAAATCTAATTGTCAGCTTGGAAGAAAGAAGCCTTATTAGTTTGTATAAATAAAGATGCGCTCTGTTCCTGCCTGCTCGATAGCTTTGTTTCTCTGTTATTTTGATGTCCCTCAATAGCACATGTGCCACACAATTATTAAAGTAGTCTCCTAATGGGTGGTCTGTGTTTCTTACGGGTCCCTGGAATTTCTGTCTAGGTGGTACCTGCCAAACCCTCCATTTTTATCCCCTTAGAATTTTTTTGTTCTTATTCCATTCACTCCAAAATATCATTACCATTGCAAACAAGGAAAATGTGTTTATCAGAAACTGCAAACTCCTTTAGGGCCTCATAGGATTAATCACGGTTATAAAGTTTTATTAAACACAATTTTTGTTTAATGACAAGCTCCACCAGTCCTTCCCATTCCAAACCAATCCTGTCCTAAGGGTGAATTGCGCTTAGCAGATTGCTTTCAACAGACTCTTCAACACAATCCCTATTACTTTGTCATGCACAGAGATATTTTTCTTCCTGGATAATTTGAACTTCCTTAAAAATCACATCTGTTTCATACTTTATTTATTTGTAATTTAAATCCTTAAATTGAATCTTTCATTACTAACATCTGGGCTTGAAATGTAGCCCACTTGAAAAAAAATACAAATTTTATTTTATCTGTAGTTACCCCCCTTCACTCGGTAGCACTGGTACAAACACTCTCTGGCCAGAGGCAAAACAGCCGGGTATCTTAAAGCTGTGATGCTGTACCACGTGCGATGTGGCTCACTTGATTGTCCCTGAAGTGACTGGCAATTTGCCCAGAATTAGACTGAATGCACGTAATAAGCTGTAGAATTTCTACAATATTGACAATTAGATATCTCTATACAGCAGCAGCTGTGTATTGTTCTCATGGTATGGTCTCCTCAAAGCACCTCCTAAAAAGAAAGAAAAAAATAAAAACCTGGCAGAAGGTTGCAAGCAGCAGAAAGGTGATATACATTGTATGAAATATCTCACATTCAGATTGATGGGGATGTTTCTATTAGTACAGTTTCTGCAATGGAAATCATGCCTGAAACAATGCTTTGGAATAGGAGTTTGAAATGCCACCTCTGCATCGGGTAATTGCTATATTTTTAGCAGGTTTCAGAGGAAGATACTTTTCCTTGTTTCCACTCATTGTGAAAGGCTCAGAGCTGCACAGAGCTCTGGGGGCATTCCAGACCTCAGAGAACAAGCAGTTGGAACCCTGCATATGGGGATTTGCTCTTACCCTTTGGAAATGGCTCTGGTCATTGAAAATAACTTTCCTTGTCTCCTGGGTGGGAATTAGCCCCAAGAAATCACCTTGTTTGTGGCTAGTTTTGATGAAAAAGACCTCGGCTTCCAATTAGCTATTTTTGCACTCTTAATACACAGAGAGCCAGTGGAATGGTCATGGACACATCTCTGTATACCACACCAGTTTTTATAATATTTAGCCACAGCCCATTTGGTCCATGATTGTAGAAAAGAACAGAGAAGGAAGGAATTATAGTGAAAGTCTCTCACTATCTACAAGCCACTGTCCACAGCCCTAGGATTTGAATGTTATTTTATACCACATGTTTGAAGTAGGAACGGCTGGTCTTTGATATTTTGCCCAGTGGATCTGAGGAAGGCTGTTGTCTAGAGCCAAACTCAGCAAACTTTGGGTTTGTCGTCTCTTTGAAACAGAAATGGGAATTATAAAGAAAGCTGCATTTTTCTCTTTAGGAAAAATATCAATAAAACCTAGGGAACAGTAAAATGTCTTGTTTTCTATTACAAATCTTAATTTATCAAGTTAATTACCAGCGGAATGTAGCTAAATTGCTGATGATGTTTAGACTGGTTAATTGAGCCATGAGGCATTGTGGGGTTCTTCTACACAGCCTAGTGTTTGGGGAGCAAAGTAGCATAGGATTTTTTCTGCTCTCAAATTACATCGTATCTCTCTTTTGGAAAACTTCAGGTTAGTAAGAATATTCTCACTTTTGGTCCAACACATGCATTTACTTTTCCATTCACGTGAGTTGGGCAGGAGGAGATATTTCTGATTAGCAAGGAGCTTACTTGAAACTTGCTCCTCTCAGCAATCAGCCTAAAGTCTCCCGCCAGCTCTTCCTCCTTTACCTCTCCCTCTTCCCTCTTTTCCTTTTCGAATTTATTTATATTTATACTTTAATTGCTTTACTTCTCAGAGACCAACCTTTAATGATTTCTTGTTAATGATGGCTTTTGTGTGGAAATGCTGACTCGGATGGAGTTGGGGCCCCATCTAGGAACCTGAAATCTGATTTGGGTTCTCCAGTTTGGGTCCTGCCCTCATGGGCAGGGTGACTAAGCTTGCTTTGCATCTTTAGCATCAGTTCTTTGAGGACAGTAGGGGTCAGTAGAAGGTGCCATTGGTCCTGAGGCCAGTGTGGTAAGGTTGATTTCTCTTCTTAGGTTGGAGAAAGGTTCCTTGCTGGTGGCCATTTCGCCAGCTCCCTCCTCTACTTGCCTGTAGCTGAATAAGTGCCCAGAGAGGTCACACCAGAATATGAATGCCTGTGAACTAAGACAGGGCTGAGACGGCATGAAATGGTATCACCAGCAGCATAACACTGGGTCCCTTCGGTGCCTGATGTACTCTAATAAAGGAGGTTAAGGAGCCAGTACATTAATTGCTCCTGTCCTAAGTCCTTTTTACAACCTGTGTTATCAGCATAAGTGCAAGTGTGGTGTGGTAAGGGATATCATTATGAAACAGATTTCCTGGGAGAGGCATTAGCTGGCTCTGGTGGGCATCCCCGCTGTAATGAACATACTTCCGTGTTTATGAATACAGTTATGGATGTACTCTTAACAATTCCTCTGGGGAGAAAAGCCTTCATTGGCTATCTCATACCTAGCAGGGCATTTTCCCTGCCTGGCTCTTGGAGGGTTAATTTGCAGTTTACTATTGAATAACATAAAATGAGCTGTAAATAATGTAATGATATGTATTGTTAAGCTACATATACTATACCAGGTGTTAGCACACCAACTCCTCACTTAGACATAATCCAGAGCAGTCTACAAACACAGATGGATTTTAACAAAAAGAGAGAGAAAGATAGGAAGAACAAGAAAAAAAATTAAAGCATATGTAAGATAATTTAACCAAGACAGAGATCCAGGTAGAACGTGGCCTAGTTTTTTTTCCCTAAGAGTAACCTCCCTGTGCTGGGTAAAATACAACAGCATTTTGGCTTGTTTTTGGAACACGCCTGAGCCAAACACGTGGGAAACACCTTGACAGGCCTTTTGTATAACTACAAGGAAACTGATAATCCTAAATAAATTACACAGGGAAAAATATGAATCCTTGAATACTAGTAATTATAATGGTTATTTTTCACTTTTTTAGCACCTGCAAATGATGTGTATATAACAAAGCTTCCAAAAGCACTAATTAACTTTTTATTTTTCCCATTTACTGACTTTAACCAGTTTGCATTAATTGGCAATTTATATCTATATATTTTTACCAAATATTTCTACTACTTTTGAGTGGTTGGAAATCACACATGATTGAGTTGATTCTCACTGAGTTTGTTTTCAATTTTTGTCAGACACTCCAAATTTCCTCAGCCTGCCCTAAACTAGCTTGGGCTGTGGGATAAAGTAGAAATTTCTTGGTTGATCTTCGGCCGGGGGGAGCCACCCTGCCTTCCACAGCACAGTGACATGACTTCTAACTAATAGTGCCAGTCAGAATTCCTAACTGCTCCTACCAAATGTGCAGAGGCTGTTTGGAAGACCTCCAGGCTCCGCTTTCGGACAGATTTGGGCTATTCATGACACAAGGTAAGTTTTCTCACCATGAAGATGAAGCTTTGTTCTACTTGGGGCTCAGGGCAAGTCAGACCCAGAGGAAGCAGGGTTCTAAGAGGTTTAAAAATGGACACCAAATCTCTAATTCTCCAATTTGCAAGCCCGATTAGTCTGGAATGAACGCTTGGTGACAATTTGGATGGTAATTGGGGGGTGTCCAAGACTATTTGGGAGCTAACCTTTGACCTGGGTAGGAGAAAGCAGGCATGGTTTGTCTCAGGATGTCGCAGGCAAGAGGGAGCTGTCTCCCACGGCGCCTTCAGCTCTACCTCTCTTCTTTCCTCCCCTACGCCCTGATTTTATTTAGTTTTAAAGGAATGTCCATCTTCTCGTACCAACTACACAGAAGTCCATGTAGTAGATATGACCCAGCAAAGACTAATTTTCCACAGAGAAAACACAGCTTACGTCTAAGTGACTTGTGGAAGGGTGGGAAGTCTGAGGTACGAGGGATCAGATCAAGACCCTGTGTGCGTGGGCAGTTGCGCTCTCTATAAAACATTTTAGCAGCTTCTGGTAGAAGTGGAAGGTGAGTCGGCAGGTTCTGGCTGATAGTGAGAACCTCTCGCGCCAGTGGCCCCCGAGTCTCTATGGCACAGTGGATCTAGGCCAGAGTGAACGCTGCCTGAAAGTAAGACAAGGAAGAGCCTCTCAGGATGCAGAGGCAAGGTGGCTGCCGCAGCCATCTGCAGGCCATCAAAGGCTGCTGCCTGATGGCGCTCGGGCTGCCAAACCTTCTAAAGGGTTTGGCGCCTGACTGGAAATCGGATGCAAACTGTCCATCTGCTGCATGGCACTGGTGACAGCTGATTCTTTTGCAGTCTGCAAGATGGACCCAACCTAAGCCAATCGGTTCCATCCCTGATTGCACAAGGATTGTCCGACCTGTTTCATTAGCCAGGACACAGGAGTGTGCGGGTTTCATTCTGCTCAGTACGTGACACTATAAACACTAGTACGGGGACGAGCTGAGAAACCAGAGGGAACACACTGCTGCTTCTGTGGAGAAAGCATATTGGCAATGTTCAAAGCATATTGGGGCATAACAGTAGCCGAGAAACCCCAATATGGGCTAGGGCAGCTGACCAGATGTCTTGACTGACATTTTTAACATGTTTCAAGGGGATCCCTACAGGACATAAAAACTAACTATACATCTGTGTACCTCTTTTTTGTTACCCTCCCCCAGGCTCCAGTTAAGTGTGCTTCATGGGTACTTGGAACCAAGCTAACAGCTCTAGCAACAAAGAGAAGCATGGCCGCATATACTGAAGCCTGCCCTGCGTAGACCAATGCCTGCCTACCTGAGCAGGAAACGCCGCCGTACTGAATGAAGGACTAGGGGCAGCCCAGCCAAGGGGTGAGACATCGCTCCTGTAAGCTGCCCCCATAATGATAGAGAAAGACATCTGGAATTGAAAACTACAGCCTTCTCAACCAGCCTTTATGGGCACCTCAGCAGCTCAGCATCATGGTAAATTCAGCACTGTTTTGGGCTGAGCTGGTCAAGGCTGTAGCCACTGCAAAGCCAGATAGTCTTGATAAAGAGAGGCGGATTCAAACTGTAAGGAAGAAGGACACATTTATAATTCCAAATTCATTATTTTTAACTAATATTTTTAAGGGGGAAGTGTGTATGCACGTGCTGAGATGTGCGTGCGTGTGTGCGTGTGCGTGTATGTGTGTGTGTGTGTGTGTGTAGTTATGGAAGTTTTGTCGTCTTCTACTATGCGTGTTCTGGGATCAAACTCAGTTTTTCAGGCTTGGCAGCAAGCACCTTTACTCACTGAATCATCTTGTAGGCCCATATTCTAATTTTTAAACTACAAACTTCCTGGCATGGGAGACTGAGATGGATTTGCAAAATATGAAAATCATCAAGAAATAACTGTGTTTTCCCTTGTAGCAGTAGTGTTTTTCATCAAGAGTGATTCTCACTTAGGACTTCGTGTTTCCAAAAGTTATCCCATTAATTTAAAATTGACTGCGGGTCATTCCCCATCGTGAACTTTGGAAGTGTAGTGGGGGTTGATGGACAGCACGTTGGACATGTATCTTGTCACTGAGTGTCTTTGTTGGGCTAGCTTTCTAAATAGGTACGTCTTACCATAAGAGGGCATTCTGTTTGGCCTGCGGACCATCTGGGGCTTAGATGGAGATGTGGAGGTTGTGTAGCTCAGAATTTTCTTTTCTTTAATGGCCAACATTTTGGTGCATTAGGAGTAAGCTTCCACAGTCAAGGACATGACAGGAGGAGCTAGGCTTCTGTTCAGTGAGTCTTGGCTTGGTGGGACTTGGACCATTTTTGTATAGATTTGTAAGAGGGCAGTTTAGTACCAACGAAACAGCAACTGGGGCATGGCCGGGATGGCCCTGGAACCCAGGTTTCTGGATCACCAGTCCTGTGTGCTTCTATGCCAAACCGGGTGAACTGGACAGCAAGGAGAGGGGAGCACACCTAAGCACCCAGGTTGTAGATTCCTTCCTTAAAAGAGAAAGGGGAATGGGATGCTCATGGATGAATTTAGAATTTGGACAAAATACCCTGCAATCTTGCCTTGATCAGGAAGAGCCTGAGACACATGAAAAGATTTTTTAGACTCAAAAGACCACTCCAAAGGGCACTTTATACAAACACAGGGTCGGGGGCGGGTACTAAGTGGTGCTGGATTGTGAGTAGGTGTAAATGTATGGAGAGGGTTCAGAACGGAGCTTCTGGTGGCGGTTTTCCGTGAGCAGAAGCAGGAGGCAGGCCTGAATGTGAGCATATTCTCTCTCTTGGAGCCCACAGACAGAAACCTATATTGCCAATGGGAGCCAGGGCTGGTTCATACATAGAGGACAAGAGTTTAGGCATTGGCGCAGGTGACTGATCCACAGATGGTTAAACACAGCACCAGGTGCTTCATAAATGAAAGCCCCGCAGACGCAGCACCATTAAACTTTGTTTTGTAAATGAAAGTCTCTCTTTGTTCCATACTTCTGGCAGAAACAACTTTCATGCTGGCGGATGAAAAGCAATGCTCCAGAATCAAACCTTCCCAGGTACAGGTGTAGGCTATGGAGTCTGTCCTGAGGCCCAGGTCTGATAGTCCTTCTGTCCTGCTTGATATCCATTTTGTTTTCTCATTGATTTTCAAAGATGCAAGGTTGTTCTAGAACACCTTTGCCTTAAGAACAGTGTGAGTTTGTGTGGCAGCGTTGATTCCATGAATAGACATCTCTGGGAGGCGTGTGTGTTGGCTTGTTTAGCCTTCTTAAGTGATCTGAGGAAAAACTGTAACTGTGCTGAAGTCACAATGTGAAAAATCACAAATGGAGCCGAGTGGTGGTGGTACATGCTTTTCATCCCAGCACTTGGGAGGCAGAGGCAGGTGGATCTCAGGGAGTTTGAGGCCAGCCTGGTCTACAGAGTGAGATAGGACAGCCAGGACTGTTACACAGAGAAACCCTGTCTCAAAAAAACCAAAAAAGAAAAGAAAAATCACAAATGGAAAATGTAACAATGAAGGCAATGTGCTTTAGCTCAGTATCATTGGCTTTATCTAAATACTGTCATCCTTGCTAATAGATTATAGACAGATCTCAACCTATTTGTTTTTCTTTTTAAAAGTCAAATGAACAGAGGATTGTTGAGACCTCCTCTGTCGTTCTGGCCTTACCCCTCAGTATTCTGGAATCATCTGACGGCTTTTCTAAAGGTCATGTGAAATGACTGATTTTATTTTTATTTGTGTATAAGTATGTGTCTGTGTGGTAATATGCTGAGCAGGTGTGTATGGCCCTGGATGCCAGAAGCCTGTGTCAGACCCCTTTGTATTGGCGGTTAGGAGCCACTTCCCACTGGAATATGGCATTCTGGAAACTAAACTCAGGTCCTCTAGAAGAACAGCAAGTGCTCTTAACCATTTCTTCAGCTCCCAAAAACTACTGCTTTGGTTGTTTTATTGATAGACTTTTTGTTTTGTTTTGTTTTGTTTTGATAGGGAAGATCTGGCTCCTACCTTTAGAATATCTGGTTTGTAGAAATAGCCTATTAATTGCTTTAGAAAAGAACATGAAGATAGATTGAGAAATTGTTAGAAGGGGAAGGTGCAAATTGGATGCTCCCTGCTTCCCTAAGCACCTGAGCGCTCCTCTCCACAAATCTGCCTGAACCTGACATTTGTCTGTTTTCTGGATTTCTTTAGATCCATGATGATAAATGATTGGGTAAAGAGTAAAGAATGAGGCCGCCCCTCCAGGTGCTTTAACTACATGCTCCAGGCATTTCCACAAATATTTATTGAGTGCTTCCTGAGAACAAGGCTGAGAGCAACAAGCACTAAGAGACACAGGTGAATAAGATACATTTTCTGTTCTGATGGAGTTTGTGGCAGAGTCAGGCTTTGTACAGAACTCAGTGGCAGTTAACAGGTCTGCATCATGGTTTTACAGGCTACATTCACAAAACAGAGAGTAGTTATTTAGCCCATTTCTATTAAAAGACGATGTCCACTGCAAAAAAGTGGAAGATTATAAATCCTAGCAAAACACTACAGTGTCACTGGGAGGTTCTGGTGTGGCTCAGTGTTCAGATTTGTTTTTGACATAGATTGAGTTGTAGTCAAGGGGCTGGTGTCACTAGTCATCCTTAGCCAGGGCCTTTTTGAAAGTGTAAAGAGAAACTATCAATAATTATTTCAGGGCAACAATAGAGAATAGTGGTATCCAAAACAAATGCAACATATGGTCAGTCTTATTACATATTAATGAGCAGACCCCAGGATGAAGCTTCCTGAGCACATCTGTGGGATGGGCAGAGACTGAGAGATTACCTGGAGCTTTGGACCAAAGCTCTTCACCTTTAAACGCACATCAACAGTGTTGCTGTTACCACACCTGGCTCCAGTGGGCTTTCACAGCCCCTTTCCACTATGTGGGTGTCCAGCTGGGATCAGGTAGTGGTTGTAGTTGCTGGAGTAGTTAGGGCTTCAAAGTGGAGTGCAATTGGCTGCATATTCTGCTTCCTACAAGAGAATGTGAGGAGAAAATTCCTGTTTTCCAGAGTGCTCATGGAGAGACATTGAAGGAACCACTTTTTAATTTTTCCTTTGGTTTTAAAAATTAGACCTGAAATATGTTATTAACAATATTCTACCCATTTCACCCTGTCTGCAACCCTGATGGAAGTACTTTTGATATCAGTATAATTTCTTTTTTGAGCATTTTATTTCTCTCATGAATTTTATTGAACTTAGCAAAAACATGCTGTTTGGTACATGGTAAGAACTCAATAAATGTTAAGTAAATGAATAAATAAGTGAATTTGGTTAAGATCAGATGAAAATCAGTCATCTGTTTTCTTTACAACTTGCGGACTGACTTTGAATCTCTTTAGCAAATCATCTTCTAACAAAAAGACCAGTTTGTACTTATGGGTCATCTTTAGTTACTTGACTACATCAGGGTGTTCAGTGTACGTACACATGGTTAACTGTCTGTGAAAGCCTGAGGCCGCCAGAGCACAGCATTTAAAATCCACCTTTTCCTACATTCCTTATAGAAATGCTAGCCCAAGCGTGTATCTCATAATCTGTGGTTCTGTGTGGGTAAATCCATCTTACTGTCATCTTCTCAGCTTTCACAGGGTAGCGATAATAACTATAAAAATGGTTTTACTTATGGTGTCTAGCAGGGTCTCCAACTGAATTCAACAGCATGCTCTTTAGCGTAAAACAGTGCCGAGAAGGAAGTAGAATTGGGTCCATTTTATAAATAAAAAGTCCAAGAAAAGACTTAGAATGTTTGACTCATATTTTTCATCCAAATTTTAAAAAAGTATTACAATGTGAAGATTGCTTAGTCTGTGAAAATTATAATGTTAATTTGATACTATTTCCTAGGAGGTGTGGCTTCCTAACACCACCTGTGTTTCCCTTGCATTTAAGACAAAACAGAGAAAGATACAGAGAACTGCTCTATGAAATCTCAGAGAAAAAAAGGTAAAGAAGAGACGGGACCAGGTTTGGAAGGAGTTGAGAGCAATTGGCAAATTGTGACTACTGTGCACCGTTAACATTTTATGCTTGACCCAAACAAAATTAATAGTTCACTTGGGTTTTGGGATGATTCCTCATGGAACAGAAATGTATTTCTGAATGACATAAGAAAATCAGACGCCAACTTTAAATGGATTTAGGCCTCTCAGGTACATGAGAGCCACCCTTGCTAAGTCCCTAAATCTATTCAGAGTAGTTTATCAAGTAGTTGTATTTTATTTTGCTGGATTGAAACTCTAGAATATCTAATAATAACATGCTTTCTGGAAATTGCATTAGCATAGACCATTAATAAGTGAGGCCTACAGAGTTTAAGTGTGAGCAGTGTGTATACGTGAAGGGAAGCTGGTCATCACTTAAGCCTGTGTGTGAGGATGCTGGAAGACAGGTTTGAAGGACCTCCAGCACCTTCTCAAACAAGCTCCCCCCCAACAATGGTGAGTACGTGGTCCCCCCAAAAAAGGACAGGCAGCCATTGTAGACCTTCGCATCCAGGAGAGCTTTTGTTGCTCAACTACTCCAGGCCCCAGACAAGCAGGTTCTGAGAGGTCAGGAGACTTGCCAGAAGTCACTCAGCTAATCCACAGTGGAGCTAAGGCTAACCCTGGGCTCCTGATATTTAGCAGAATGCTCCCTTGCGTCCCACAGAAATCGTGAAATGCTAGGCAAATGCTGCTCACAAATGAGTGACGATCTGGCAGCTGATGGATAAATTTGGCTGGTGCAAATAATTAAGCAGAATAACTGTAAAACTGCAAAAATGTGTGAAATTTTATCTTATCTTTGGTCTGGGTTTTGGGAAAAGAGACTTCTAGTTGGTCAGACTTAAATGACTGCAATACTTTGTAAAAAGTCACTTTTAGAGAGCCATAAAATAAGGTTCCAGAAGTAGGATTCATCCTTCCTGGGAATATCTGACGGTGCTGGCCAAGCGTCTGTGGCAGCTTTCTTACTCAGGACTCCTCAAAATAATTAGGCAACAAAGTAAGTTCCTTACAGTGCAAGGAACGAAGTCATTTGGGCCACAATCCAAGCCATTTTCTCATACTTAGGGATTTTCCCATTGTTTTTGTCACATCAGACCTGAAACACAAAGACAGCAGATCATTAAAAATTAAACTCAGGTGCATTCACAAGCCACCCCTGGTTTGGAGAGTGAAAGAAGGCAGCCCTCCAGCTGTGGTCTGAGTTAATGAGAGGTGTGCAGTTTGGCCAGTCACCCTGTTGCCCTCTGCCCTTGCTGGTGCCTCTACTGGTCTCCTCAAGCCCCATACTAGAAATTCAGCCTTCCTTTTCAAGGGGCTTGACTGTATTTGCAATTACAAAGGTCTTGCAGGGCATTGAGGAGGCTAGGTCACCAGACAACCATGAGCTGAAGGTCTGCAGCTATGAACAGCTCTGCTGGAAATCCTAATATCCTATCAGTGGTAGAGAGGACTGACCAAGTGGCAGGCATAGTAGCAAGAAATTTTAAAAAATATACTGTGGCTTGGAGTGTTCTGATAATGGTGGATGTGAAAATAGATGTTCTCTTCCCTCCCCACAGTGAGAGTGTCTCTTTCTCACCTCAGCCCTTTGTTATTGTAAGGGTTTAGCTTCTTTATATCTGTCACACTTTGTGACACTGCAAAAACATGGTTCAGAAAAACTAAACTTTTATTTGTAGTGAGAAATAAGTTAATTTAATTATTTTGGGGTAGTGGAAAAGATAGGTTTTGTTTTTCTCCTGAAGTCTCCGTCCTAATCACAATTCAACACCCTTTTCCCCAGCAATGCTGTGTATGAACTTCATGCTGCTAGACAAATAAATTCTTTGGAAAAATGCACATTTTTATTTGGAAATAATGCCATCTCTTTGTTAGATTTGCAGCAATCCTATTTTGCCTCTACTGTTTTTAAGTCGAAAATGAAAAATTATATAGAAGATGTTTGTGCATGGCATTGTGCTGAATGGTATGTAGGTCAGCATGCTGCAGCTCCACAGATAAGGGACAGGGAACAAGTGTTCTATGTACTTACAAGCAAATATCAGTCATAATAGAGGAAGACAGATCTACAAGAGCGTTTTGGCTTCGGAAATGTTTCTTGTCATTAGCATTTAAAAAAAGCTGTGAGATTCAGGCCTATCAGCAGCGATTCACAGCAAACCCTGGCTTGTACAGGTTGTTATCTATTTCGCACAGAGGTACAGCTGGTTAGCAAATGGATTTGCAGATTTTTTTTTTTTTTTTTTTTTTTGCAGGGATGAGTAAAAAGGCAAAGAATCAGGTACTTACAACCCATTCAGAATGTAACAATTTTGTTTGTGTTATAAACCAAACCTTCTGTTTTTGCAAACTGCATTATTTTTAGAAACAGAACCAAGAAAAAAAAAACCCAGCTGATTTAAAAAAAATCTTTATTCATATTCCAATATCCCTCAGGCTTCTAATATCCATGAAGTAATACAGCAAAGAGAGCAGTAAGAACAGCAGACTCTGGCGATTCAGTTTACGGCTCGGGTTTATTGTGTTAGCAGTCCAAAGAAAGATCCAATATTTTTTAATTTTTATTCCTCTTTCTATTCTGAGATATAAAGGGAGAGAGGGTACCAGGTAAAGGAGAGGGGTTGTGGGGAGAGAATTTGAGTCTTCGTTTGGAAGGATAAGGTTTTATATATATATTTGATATTTGTGACATAAGGAATAAGTAATTTTGTCTGAAATCTGCTATATGGTATAAATACTCGATTGAGTTCTTTGGGGGAAAAGTGTGTGTGTGTGTGTGTGTGTGTGTGTGTGTGTGTGTGTGTGTTAATTGAGAAGAGAAAATAGACATTAAGGTATTTCTGTCTCCGGTGTCTGGAGCTATTTTAAACCCTTGTCTTTTATTAAGAGTCTCCAAATGGAGAGCTGCTGACAGACCCCGTTACGTGTGAGCATGTAGTTCTATGTTGGGTACTTTCTATGAGACAGTAAGTTGTGACGGGTGTCAGATTGGGCATGCCCAAAAGTGTTGCCCCCACATCAAGCCCAGTAGATGAATTACCATGCATAATTAGGCATGCAATCAAGCAATCGACAGAGCTCCTAATGTCACAGTTACTGTTCACACAGAGAATTACTTACATTAGACCCCTTTCTAGAACTGTTTGCTCCATTAATAGGGAGGAAGTGGAATCTTGTGCAGGGAGGCGGGATAAGCCAAATCCTTTGTCAACACCGAAGACTTAGATCCAAGATTGGAATAAAGCAGGGGTGCATGGGGGGAATGATGAAGAGTAAACAGAAATTAGGGAATGGATTGGATGTTCTGGAAACATTTGATAAATGAAACACTCTGTTGAAGTACAACACTGAGTATTTTTGATTACAGTACTTTATCAGGAAATAGACAATCAGCACTTCACTTTCAAATCAAGTTTTCTTGAGTTAGTTTATTCCTCTTTCTGGGTCAGCAGTTGAATCTCTGTGCCCTGGCCAATGGTCACCTTTCTTGGTTCTCATTGCCTTGCCAGGAGTGGGGGCAACTCTGTCGGAGGCCTGGGTAGGACTGTATTCCAGGGCAGCTGGCTTCTTTTCAATCCTATACATTTATATTTTCTGCATTTAAATACATTATTCTGAGAAGAGGTCTTTAGGCTTGCCTCATTAGGAATTCCTGGCCTGAAAAGAGCTAAAGAGGCAGGAAGTTTGTTGAGGACCCTGGGGACAAAACAAAACAAGCCCTAAAGGTGTTTTTTGAGACACGCCCTAACCCAGGGCACCACTCAGTGCTGTTTTTACTCTTTCTGCAAATAAGGGCCATCATAAAGGATCCAGCCAAGCTGAGGGACTGTAGAGAGACCGTACCAAGCACGGTGGGCTTAGGGAGGGGGCGGTAAAACCCATATGCTCCACATCCCAGCACTGCCTTCTCCTGGGATGCATGCTCTCACTCTAACCCCCTCCCTTTCCTCCCTGTGTCTGTTCTTTAGTTTGAATGATCCTTGCTTACGTTTTATTTTATTTTTCATCACTTTTTAACCATATTAAAAAGTAACTTAACTGATATATACAAACGTATGTTTTTACTATTAGTAAGGTATATAATGGTTTGAAACATATATACATTGGGTTCTGTTTAAATCACGTTCAACACATTTATCTCCCCAAATACTATCATTTCATTATGGAGAAAACTTTCCAGATTCTTTCCTCCAGATTATTGAAACATACAGCACACTGTTATTACTTATGACCCCAGCACTGTATCCTGAACTAGTTGCTGGTGTCTAACTGTAACTTAGGGCCCACTGATCAACCTTTGCCCATTCATTCCTTCCACCTTTTTCTGTTCCTAGATTCTGGTAACTACATTCTTTTCTCAACCTCCAAGACATCAACTTTGTTAGATTCCACAAAGCAATGAAATCATGTGGTATTCTCTTTCAACACCTGACCAATCTCACTTAATGGAGAGATCTCTGGCTCTATCCATGCTGTTGCAAACAGCAGGCTTCTCGTCTTGTTAGGGTTAGAGAGTATTTCATTGTGTATAGGTACCACATTTTCTTTATCTAATCAGCTGGTGTTCCCATTTCTTATAAATACTCTGAGATAAATACAGGATTGCATTTGTATGTCTTTTAAAAATCATACCAATGTCTTCTCTTTTGTAAGTGTACACAATGGAATTGCTGGATCATAAAGCAGTTCTATTTTTGACATTTTAAGGATTTCCCTATATGGTTCTCCCTAATACCTATACCGATTTATATCTCCGCTAACACTATGTGCATGGGTGCCCTTTCCTCTACACGCTGGCTAGCTCTTTCATCTTTTGTCTTTCTGACAATGGCCCTTCTAGCAGCTGTGAGGTAATATCTCATTAAGGTTTAATTTGCATTTCCCTCATGGTTGGTGATACCAAGTGTTTGTTTCAAATACTGCTTGGTCATTTGTATAACTTCTCTTGAGAAATGTCTCCTTGGGCTGGCAAGGTTCCATTGTGGGTAAAGGCACTTGCTGCTGAGCCTGATGACCTCAGTTCAATCCCTAGATTCCACAAGGCTCAAAGAACTGACTTAAGCATGCTGTCCTCTGACTTCCACACATGAGCACACAATGGCACACACACACACACACACACACACACACACACACACAGAGAGTTAGAAAATTGAAGGAAATATTTACTTACTTGGATTTATTGTCCACTTAATTGGAGGATTTGAGTTTATTCACTTGTTGTTGTTTTTGCTTTGTACTTTAGGAGTGTTGTATATATTTTGAAATTAAGCTTTGTCAAATATGCAATTGAAAACATTTTCTCCCATCCTATAGGTTGTGTGTCTACTTTGCTTATTGTTTTCTTGCTCTTCAAAACGGTTTTGATTTGGTGGAATTCTATTTGACTATTTCTGCTTTGGTTTCCTGTGTTTCCAAAAAAGTCTCTGCCCATTCCAATGCACCAAGGTCCTCTCCCTGTGTTTTTTTCAAGCTGTCTCATAGATTCAAATTACACTTAGGTCTTTGATGGGTTAATTTTTGTAACTGATGAGAACTATTGTTTTAGCTTCATTCATCTACATTTAGATATTCAATTTTTCTGTGTAGTGGAAAAAACTGTTTTTCCTCCACCTCATGTTAATGCCTTTTCAAACCACTGCCTATGGATGCGTGGGTTCACCTTACGCTCTTTATTTGTTCCTTTGGTTTCTGTGTCTGTCTGTGATAATAGCATGTTTGATCCCTATGGAATCAGGTGCTGTAATGTTCCTCTTTTCCTTACACAAGGAAAAGCTGCTTGATGGCTTTGGCTATTTAGGGTTATTTGTATGTGTATGTGGTTTTTAGTTATGTGAACTGACCTTGACATTCTGATAGGGTTTGCACTGAATCTGTAGACTGTTTTAAGAGATGTGGGCATTAAAAAAATTCATTCTTCTCTTTCATGAATGCTTCCATTTCTTTCACCAGAGTTTCCTGATATCCATGAGAAAGTTTTCATTCCTGCTTTTGTATGATTTTCTGAGTTCTAATAACTTGCTATTTGAATATAGCAATGTTAAATTTTTTGTTGATTTTATATCTTATTACAACTTCTCCGAATTTATTTAATAATTCTTTGCTGTGGGATATTCTGTATGTTAAATGTGTTGCTCTGATTGGTTAATAAATAAAACACTGATTGGCCAGTAGCCAGGAAGGAAGTATAGGTGGGACAAGGAGAGAGGAGAATTCTGGGAAGTGGAAGGCTGAGTCAGAGAGACACTGCCAGCTGCTGCCACGAAAAATGAGATGTAAGGTACCAGTAAGCCATGAGCCACATGGCAACTTATAGACTAATAGATATGGGTTAATTTAAGATAGAAGAACCAGATCACAAGAAGCCTGCCACAGCCATACAGTTTGTAAGCAATATAAGTCTCTGTGCGTTTACTCGGTTGGGTCTAAGTGGCTGCGGGACTGGCGGATGAGAGAGATTTGTCCTGACTATGGGCTAGGCAGGCCTGGAGAAAACTCCAGCTACAGTTCTTACAGTTTTTAAAAAGTGCCAGATGATAAACAATTAACCATAGAGATGAACAATTTCTCATTTAGAACATAGGAATCTGTACAGTTTTGCCATAATCAGTATATAAACTGTGCAAATGTAGAGGAGTTTATAATTTGCCAAATAGAAGATGACTAATAAAACTCACAGAATAGATAGTAGTTTTTGGAAAGAAAATCTTATCAACTTAAGTATGAGGAAAGCTAGACACTAGACCTCTACTTTCTAAAATAAGAAATTTATCCATCTTAGAAAACAGCATATGCAGATCTCTGGTTGGCGAAAAGGCCTGGACAACCCCTGGCCTGCCCACTAGTTTGTCTTGATTCTCATCTACATGTTTAAATGCTAAAAAAAAAAAAAAAAAAGCTGTGTGAACGTCTAATACTACCATGCCTAGAATGTTGAGCTTTCCTACTGAGCTACTAAAAATGTTAACTATTTTCATATGTAATAGAGCATTTTCTTCTGCAAGACAACAGTGGAGAAGAAGTCTTTGAAATACAGATATATTTTTTTTCCTTGAAGGGACTCGTGAAAATTTAGGCATGTTCTCTGGGAGAAATGCAAACCACCATAACATTTTACTTCAGCAAACAAAGCAGACTTGTGTGCCTAGTGCCTGTGGAACCAAAGAGGCATTGGGTCCTCTAGAACTGGAGTTATGGGTGGTTGTGAGCCCCTATGTGGGTGCTGGGAATCGAGCTGGGGTCCTCTGCAAGAGCAACAATTGCTGTTAATCACAGAGTCATCTTTCCAGCCCCATGCAGCACTTTTTAAATGTGGACTTACAGGCTGTAAAGCCGTTGAGGTTACTGTCTAGATCACAGCACTGTCAAATAATGGCTGCCACTGGGTCTTGTGCTAGACCTTCACAGCTGTGACATGGTTTAAATTCCACAATGCATTCCTGAGGAGCCCACCCAAACAGAAAGTCAAATTTATTCTGCTATGAGACTACCCATCCATAGACTGTCTTACCTGATGTAGTGACTGTACTGTCATTTGGGGCTTGCTCTACCCAAGAGCAGTCCGTCCTTATAGTTGATTCTGAGGCCTGTATTTTCAGGCTAGTCTTGTTCCAAGTGCTGCCTCCTACTGGTGAGGAGGTGAGGAGGCATATAGCACAGAGATAAAGTCATCTCTAATTCTGTTTTAACACTCATTATTCTCTTGGGTTTGATTTTTTTTTTTTTTTTTAATTTCCAAGGTTTCAAAGTGACAGCTGGGAGCAAGATTCGTTCTCTGAAGCTCAGCCTCTATATCTGTCCTTCAACCTTCCTATCTCATTCATCATTTAAGGGATACGTTTTAAATTTGTTGTTAATTTCAAAACTCTAATCTGTATAAATCTCATCTTAACTTTTCCTCTTTTGCACATTGATGTTACAGTTCATAAAAAGCAGTAAAGCTCTGGAAATTAATACAAGACACCATAGATGTTTATAGGTTGCTTTTTTGTTGTTTGGAATACCTATTTGGAGGTGATTATGTGACAATATTTAGACCTATTTATTTTTAAAATTTAATCCCTTGTACAGATTAACTTCAGCTCTGTGCAGCTCTGTCATGGTTTACCCAGTCCCCAGCGATGTGTATTTGAGTTGTTTCTTGACCTTGCTATATGGAGCAGCAGCGCTACAGTGAATAACTTCCAGCCATACAGTTCGCTCTCAGCCAGAGTCCTCTGCACTTTGGGGGGAACCCTAAAAGTGGCACTGCTAAATCATGATATACATAAGTTTTTGCTAAATATTGCTAAATCTGTTCCCATGCAGGTTCCACATGTTTGCATTCCCACCACACTCTAAGAGACTACTCATTTCCCCATAGACCTGTGTTATGATCTGAGTCAGCTAAGGTTGCTCCTCCCTCGCTCCTGATTTGAATACCTGCCTGCAGACAGTGCTGGTACTGTTTTGGGAGGTTCTGGAACCTTTTGGGTGTGAGGCCACTAGCCATGGGTCTTCTTCAGTTTGTTCACACACACACCCCGCCCCCCATTTCCTGCCTACCACCACGTGAAGTAACTCCCCTTCACCATCCATCTTCCTGCAGGGAGCTCTGCCTGGCCTGACTCTCTTAAGTCGGGCCAAAGAACTCCCCTGCCTCAAGTTATAACTAACACATCTTATTCTCAGATCAGGTCAGGATCCGGGCTTTCCTCAGAGGTTTGGATCTTGAGGGCAGGCTCATTCCTGTCCTTTATCGTGAGTAAAGCTGGACACTTTCATTCCTGTCAACTGCTTACGTTTGTTTGTACGTTCAGACTGGATTAGTGTCTGCTGAGCTGGGGGGAGCTCTTCTGGTAGATCTGCCCCACCGTAAGTTCAAATTCTTCCTCCAATTTGACCTTGGTGTTTTGGCATCATGGTGTTTTCTGGTTGTTTTTTTTTTTTTCAGCTTTGCACATTTTGTTATATGTCGGTAAATAGGAAGATTCTTCTCACTCTAGTGCATAAAAAATTAATTCATGTATTTGTAGTGGAAGATACTATCTTTTTGGGGTTTTTGTTGTTGTTGTTGTTTTCTAGACAGGGTTTCTCTGTGTAGCCCTGGCTGTCCTGGAACTCTCTGTTAGACCAGGCTGGCCTTGAACTCACAGGGATCTCCCTGCCTCTGCCTCCTGAGTGCTAGAATTAAAGATGTGTACCACCGCCACCCAGCTACCTGGTAGAAAGTATTTTAAAAGTATTTTTATTGTTAAAATTTTGAAGCACACAAATATATAAAGAATAGTATAATGGTTTCAGCCCCAACTGTGATCATTTTGTAGTCTGTCTGGTTTTATCCATATTTCTGTGAACTTTATTGTACTGTATTATTTTCAATAAAATCTAAGATATATTTCATTTGTTAATATTTCATTATATACATGGCCTTTAAAAATTGCATTTTATGTTTGTTGCTGGCTTATACAAATGTAATTAGCTTTTGAATATTAAGGTTGTAGCTTCACTAAATCTTGCTTTAAAGATAATTTGTAAGAAATGATAAATGTTTAAGATGCTGGTAGTGCTAATTACTCTAGTTTGATCATCACACATTGTACACATGTATCATGAAATAACAGTGTCCTATAAATATGTACAATTTTTATGGGTCAATTGAAATAGTAAAAAAACAAAGAAATTTGTTTGTATATCTACTTGAGTTTCATGTATTAAAAAATCATTGTATGTTAACTACTGTAAATTCTCTTCTTAATTGCTAAGCTTTTATCTTTTATTAAATTAAGAAAAACTTAATATTTTCTTACCTTTCTATAACCACCATAAAATACTCTTTTTTGATTTTTAAAGACAATACTTATTTGTATTATTAGGATAAATCTGACTTGTTTAAGATGTGTTTAGCATCTATATTTTTGAGTGAGATTGGACTGTATTTCCTTTCAGCATCATTTAATGATTTCAATATTATGATGATTATACTTTCAGAAAAATTATTTCAGAAGTGTTTCCTCTTTTGGAGTTTCTATAAAATAGCCAGGCTATAAAGTTGTGTGGATTTAATGGGATTTTTCATTTCATTTAAGTTTTAAATTATGGTTTAGTGTTGTTCAGGGTATCTCAATTTATTTTCTTTATATGACTTTATAACTTTATTTTCATTTATAATATTAATTACCTGTACTTTTTTGACCAATCTTACCACAAATTTATCTATTTTACTAGTCTTAAACAACTTTCTTTTTGTTTTTTCTATTGTATTCCACTTAAATTAATTATTATTGCCGGGCAATGGTGCCACATACCTTTAATCCCAGCACTAGGGAGGCAGAGGCAGGTGGATCTCTGAAGTTCAAAGCCAGCCTGGTCTACATAGCTAGTTCCAGGACACCAAGGGCTACACAGAGAGACCCTGTCTCAAAAACCAAAAAGAAAATTAATTACTACTTTATACTACTTTATACCTTCTTTACTTACTCATTTATTGTGTGTGTTCGTGGGCATGAGTATGCCATGGCTCACATGTGGAGGTCAGAGGACAACTTTTGTAGAATCAGTCCTTTCTTTATATTATGTGGGCATCAGGGATGGAATTTGTGTCATATGGTTTGGCAATAAGTGCTTTTACCCGCTGTGCCATATTACAAACTGTAAAATTAATTCTTTATTGTTGTTGTTTTTCGAGACAGGGCTTCTCTGTGTAGCTTTTGGAGTCTGTCCTGGATCTCACTCTGTAGATCAGGCTGGCCTCGAACTCACAGAGATCCACCTGCCTCTGCCTCCCAAGTGCTGGAATTGAAGGCGTGTGCCACCACTGCCCAGTAAAATTAATTCTTAATGATAAATTTACGTTAAATTTCTCCTGCAACTGATTTATTCCCTTAATTTAAAAAGTATTTTTAATTTGGATGCTTGTGGTTTTAAGCTTGTGTAATATTAAATTTCAGCATTTCTATTTTTCTATTATAAACTTTAAAGTTGGCTATGCATTCCACTTAATTGTATTTTACAGTTTATAGTTTGATTTTTCTTTGATCTCTGAGTAGTTGAGAGAAGCCCATTTTAAAAGTGAAGACATAATTCTTAAAGAGTTATACTTTTTGTTATTGTTTAAACTAAATTGTACTTTAGTGGATGCAGATGGGATGTCTGAGGGTGTGTTTTTTTGAAAGTCATTGGTACTTTGTGATCAGTATCTGATCGGATTCTATAAATGCTTTGTGTTTGAGACAACACTATTTTCTAATCACTTAGAGCAGATAATCTATATATGTGTGTGCATATATGTCATTTTAAAAGTAAAAACTCTATGTTTACCAAGTTTTGCTTTTTAATTACTAAAGTGAATACACTGAATCTCTTGCCAAATGGTGGATTTATTAATTATTCTTGCAATTCTGTGTATTTTGAAGTTATTTAATTTGGTACAATGAACTTTAGAATTATTTCTTCTTTTTTGGAAAAAGTTATATATATTTTCAAATGTATTGCTTTCAGAATTATGTAATTTGGTATTAATATGGCTATTATTTCTTTTGGTTGGACTCTACCTGGATTAACTTTCTATCTGTATTCATTTTTTGCTTTTTATTTTCTGTACATATAGGTGTTTCTTTTGTGAACACTCACAGAACTGAGCTGAAAAAACCAAAAACAAACATTTGGTTTATAGTACTTTGATTTACTGTTAATATCTCATGTACCTCATTATGTTTGTATTTTTTCCACTGTGTATCCTTACTCTACTTTTAAATGTTTTCTATTTTCACCTAAATTTGACTTCTCCTCATTGCATTTATTTTTTTCTATTATTTTCCATGATTCTAGAAATTGTATTTCTTTTTTGTTGAGGATCAACCTTTAAATATCCAACTGTAGCATCTATGAGCATCTTCACCAAGACTCCGAGCTCCATAATAGTCTTTGAATTTCCTCTTTTCTTTAGATTGATTCTAAGATACTCTGTTTTGTCATTTTACAACTTTCTTTCAATATTTCTAAATTTATTGGTCTTTTTTATTTGTTTTCATTTTTTACTTTATGATGTTCTTGTGGATTTCTCAGCTGTGTAGCAGACCCATCTGAAAGTATTCTGTTATAAACTTTAGGAAGACTATTATTTATCTGCTAATGACTCTTACAGTCAGACTGAGTCAGTGTTCTGTAATGACTCCCTCTGGGACAGGAAAATGGTTCTTTCCTGTCCCCTCCTGCTAGGGAGAGTCAGCGTCATGCTTCCTTGGCCTCATTGAAGGTCCCATTGTTCCACAGCGTTCTGATCTCAGTCCAGCCACATTGTGCAGGCTTGTGGCCTGGCTTTCATGATGAGTGAGCACACTTCCTGTAACTGTCTGTTCTTATTCCGACTTCCATCTTCAGGATAATTCAGACTACCAAGTTTCTTTAGTGTTCTGATTTCAAGTCTCAATTATTTTTGTCTCAGTGATTTTTTTCTTTTTTTAAGTGAGCCCATCATTGTACTTAAATGCATGTTTATTGTTATGGGCCCAGTGGAAATTCTTTTTGAGATGGATCATGCCTTCTCTCTAAATGTCTGTAGAAGTCTGCCATTTGACAGTATATTCTTAATCAGTCTCTAGTTTTACTTCTTCCCTTCCTCAAGCCGCTCTCTACATTTTCCATCAATCAGATTGTCACACACAGGGTAGAATTCAAGCACCACCACAGCATGCAAGGGCTGTGTGGTCTGGCATGACCGCTTGTCCACACTTGTCCTCTCCTTGTCCCTCCAAAGCAGCTTTCATCAGCCGTGTTTTCTTTCTGTCCCTTAAATTACCAAAGGCTTCCTTGCCTTAGATCTTTTATTGATCTAAGCCCATTGCCTGAAATGCTGTCTTCTAAATTTCCACCCATTGTCACTCCTGAAGAAGACTTCTTAGACTGTCTTATGTAAAATAGTGCCTCCACGGCTTTCACACCACCTGGGTTGTTTTTTCAGAGTATTTATTTCCATCTAAAAATGTCTTTTTGTTAGTTTGCTTGTTAATTTTCTCTCCCTCTTTACTACAGTATAAACTCAATGAGGACAGAGGCATGATTTATTCATACATGTCCAGTGACTAGGGGATTTAAGTATTCAATGTACATTTATCAAATAAATCAGTTAGAACAATGTTTACTGAAAACCTGCTATGAGCCAGACACTATTGTAAGAGCTTAAGATATATAATGAAATTAACAAGACCTCTGCCATATGGAGCTTGCACTCTTAAGATGTAGACAGTTTTATAAATAATAAGCATGCCACATAAATAAATTATAGGGCATGTTAAAAGGTCATTTGTATAATGGGAAAATGGTCACGGTGGAGGAGATAAGGAGTGGTTGGAGTCTAGAAATACTTGAACCACGGGTTTGCTAACGATATAGGCTTGAGTTATAAGAATGAGAGCATAAATGATGACAATAGTAACAAGAGTGGAGTTTCCACATCCTTCTAGATCATAGGTCATGGGTGAAGCAGACACACAAATGACAGCACTGTGTAGGCCAGGCAGGTGGACTTTAGTATGGCAGGGATTGATAGTGGCAATGATTGGCTACAAGTAGTATCAAAACCCAGGGAGAGGACCAAGGACGGGACTGAGGCCAGTCCAATAGTCAATAATTGGGTTTGAAGGAGGAGTCAAAAAGAGATGGAGAAAGAGCCATCACTACAGAGCAAGCAGAAGAACCAGAACATGGGAAGCCTGAGCCACATGTGTGGTAAAATCTTACAAGAGTTAGCAATGAAACTGTCTACCCTTGGGTTTTTAAATTGGGGGAGGTTATTACTTCAATCTTGTTGCTTTAAGTCGTTTATACCTTTCAATTTACTTTTGGTAAGTTATATGTGCATGAGGATTTATCCCTTACTTCTAGATTTCACAGTGTGTTGGAATATAAGTTTTAAAGTTACTCTTAAATGAGTCTCTGTATTTCATAGGAATCTATAGTTTTCTTCCTCCTTTCATTAATAATTTTGTTAGTTTGGGCCTTCTCTTTTCTTTGATTAGTTTGCTTAAGGCTTTATAACCTTATTTATTTTTTCAAAGAATGAATGTTTTGTTTTATTCTTTTAGTATCCATTTCATTAATTTATACTTTGATTGCTCTTTTTTCTTGCCATCTCTTTCTTTCAGGTTTGAGTTATTCTCATCTTTCTAAATCTTGACTTATATCATTAGGGCAAAGTACTTGAGGTCTTTCTGGGTTTTTCATTTAGTACTCATAGGCGTACGTTTTCCTTTTTCACCTTATCTGTGTCTCAAAGATTCTGGTAAGTTGTATTTTCATTTTCATTTGATTCTAGGAGGTTTTAAATTTCTTCCCCGATTTCTTTAGTGATTCTGTGGTTATTATGTTTGTATTGTTCCATTTCTAAGTATTTGCATGATTTCTGAAGTTTCTTTTGCTATTGATTTTTAGTTTTATTTCAGCATGACATAATAAGACAGGAGAAAATATTTTAATTCTTTTGTATTTGTTGATATTTGCTTTGCAATCTAAAATGTGGTCTTTTTAAGGTCCATGGGCTGCTGAAATAGTTTGTATTCCATTTTTGTTGGGTAATATTTGTTAGGTCCATTAGATCTGTGGTGTATTCTAACTTTGCATTTCCCCCTTGATTTTTAGTTTGTATGACCTAGCTAAAGGTAAAAGTGAGGGTGCTGAAGTCACCCCTTATATAAGGACCTATCTGATCTTTTGTGCCCATTATTTTTTTTTAAGAAATGGTGAGCCCATAGATTCAGTGCATATGTATTTATAATTGTTACATGTTCTTAATGGGTTGTTTTTATTAACACATAGTAGCTTTATCTCTTTTGACCAGTTTAGGAATCAATTCTACTTTATCAGGTATGAGTGTAGTTATATCCCACTGTTTCTACTCTATCAGGTGTGAGTACAGTTATATCCCACTGTTTCTACTCTATCAGGTGTGAGTACAGTTATATCCCACTGTTTCTACTCTATCGGGTGTGAGTACAGTTATATCCCACTGTTTCTACTCTATCGGGTGTGAGTGTAGTTATATCACACTGTTTCTACTCTATCGGGTGTGAGTGTAGTTACATCACACTGTTTTGAGTTGCTGCTTACTTGATAGATTGACTTCTACCCTTAGACTGTCAATCTCTAAATGTCTTCACTAATGAGCATGTATTTGGTAAGAGATAGTTAGATCTAGTTTTTTTTTAATACATTTAGTTGGTCTGTATCTCTTTGTTGGTGATATGAGGCCATTTGCATCTAATATTTTTATCAAGAGACATTTATTAATTCCTGTTATTTTATCATTTCCCCCAATTGTTTAGAGTGTTGTTTGTTCTTTTCTTTCTCTTCTTTTAGTACTAGGAGTTTACTCATTTATTGTGTTAGGCTTGATGGATTCCTTCCTAGACCTTTTTTGTTAATTTGTTCTTTTCATGAAATGTACTCTTTCCTGTTTCCTCATGACCGAGACTATCTTCCTTCTGTGTGTAGACAATTCTTTCAGTAATCTTCTACATTTGCTGACTTGATGGTCACAAGCTGTGTTAGTTTGTGCTTGTTTTGAAATGTTCTTATTTGTCAATTTTAAATAATAACTCAGCTGGATATAGCACTCCTAGTTGGTCGTGGTTTACCTTCAGGGTGTATCACTACATGGTTTCTTGGTTTTTAGGATTGCTGATGGGAAGTTTAATGTGGTACTTGCTCTTGTACATAAGTTATTTCCTTCTTATAGCTTTCAGTATTCTCCTTTGCTTACTCCTGACATCTTGACTAGACCGTATCATAGGGATGCTCTTCTCTGGTCATGTCCGTTTGGAGATTCTAAATGCCTTGTGTTTGGACATCCATTTCTGTCTTTAGATTTGAGACTTTCAGTTATAATTTTATTGAATAAACTCTCTATGCCTTTATTTTTTATCTTGGCTCCTCTTTCTAGCTTGTGGAATTTTAGGGTTAGCCCTAGGATGTCTCTCAGAGGTCTTGGACATTGTGGTCACTCTATTTAATTTTCCTTTATTGATGTCTCTCTGTTGTATTGTTTTTACTTTGTCTTCCAGCCTTAATATTCTTTCTTCTGCTTGGTTGATGGGTTTCATTATATTTTGTGTTTGATTCGCTGAATTTTTCGTTTCTGACTTTTCTAATTTTTTTCTTTCGCAATCTCAATTTCCTTGCTGAATTTTTCTTCCATTTTGATGAACGTTTTATCCATATTGCTGGTTTTGTTATGCATTTTTCTAACTTTTTTCTTGATGTTATTAACTTTAGTCTCAGATCCCACCAGTCACCAAGGGCAGGGCTACAATCTTAATTAGCTTCAGCATCAACTTAGTAAAGCCCTTAGTCATCTGAGGGAGTCTCAACTAGGGAATTTCCCAGATCACAGTTGCTTGTGTTAATGTCTGTGAGGGACTGTCTTGATATAGAAGGTCCCGGCCTGTTAGGGGGACACCATCCCTGGGCAGATGAGCCTGAGCTCTTACAGTTACCTGAGCATGAGCGGGGGAGTGGTTTCTGCTCTGGTTCCTGCCCTGACTCTCCTCAATGATTGATTGTGACCTGAAAGTGTAAATCAAATGAACTCTTTCTTCTCCAGGTTGCCTTTGGTCAGAAGGTCTAGCCCAGTAACGGGAAAAACACTAAGGAAGCTGTCTTTGCACACTTCACTTGCATCTTGTCAGAGTCTGGCCCTCTTGATTTCCATATCTGCCATCTCAGGCTGTCTTTCTGTGGCTGTGGTAGATCATACATTTATGCTCATTGCTTATAGTTGTTTTCCATTTTCAAGCCCTCAAAGAAGTTTAGTTTCAAACAGTTGACTCTATCTCAATATGGTGTCTGGTTCCTTCCCTCTGTGTCATACAGGGACTGGACAGGATTCCCTCTAATGCTGACACACCCACAGAGGAAGCCCTGTCTTTCCCAAACCTGCAACTGGTTTTGAGGCTTGTGAAGTCTGAGTTTATCTTGGGGATAGGACTCAAGAAGTTCCCTGCTCCTCTTCCCCCTTCAGAACCTTACTGGACTCAGCTTTCTTCGAGAACATCAGCTGACTCGTCCCCCGCACTTTTCAGGTATCCCATCACAGCTTTGTGAATACGAAGCTCGTTCCCCACTTTGTGACAGTCTGGTCTCTCATTCCCACTCTTCCTCATGGATCCCAGGGAGACACTATCTTCTCCAGAAGTCTAGACAAGGTTCTCAACACACTTTCTTTTTTGTGTGACTATAAATTGGAAATGATAATTAGTGGTTAATTTCCTAATGTATGCATTTTATAATATTAAAAACTGTTGAGAGGAAAAACATTTCCCAGTTTCTGAGATCAAATAATGTATGTATTGATGTATCATTAGCTATGCTCATGCATACTCTGCCCGGGTTCTTGCCTCTGGTCTGTTTAACTCTTCCCATGTGAGAGGGCTTCCTCTGTGTAACTGCTTCTACTTCTCATCTTTGTTGAGAACTTGCTATGAGACTGACTCTAATCTTCGGCTTCCATCATATCTATATGAGGATATTTTACTTTTTGTGTTTCAGCAAAAGGTATTTTCTAGAAAAGCAGCACGTAGCAAATTGATGTAATGTCCAGCTTCTCACTGGCTACTCGGTCCAATAGGTTGACAACTCTCACTGATGGATTTCAAGGTAGTTCCTAAGTGTTCTGTATTTTGTGTGCATGACTGAGGGGTGGCTTATGCCTGGGTTCCCAGCTGAAGTTCTGCAGACATCAGGGCATTTTTGCAACTTCTTTCTACCCTCCTTCCTCTTCCTTTTATTCCTGTCCTCATTCAAACCTGCACCAGTAGATACTCAGCAAACATTCAGCTGAATGGAAAGGTTCCCTCTTTAATGCCCCAGAGCAGGTGCTTTAAAAACAATAGAAGATTTTATTTTAAAACAGCAATTTCTGGAGTGGGCTGTTGTCTTAAAATAATAAACGTTGTAGATACAAAAGCACAGTTCTTACCTCAAAGGAGATAAGAGTTTATCCTGAAGCCAAAAGAATAAGTGACCACGGCAGGGAGCACAGATTTGAGTTCCCCCAAATTCCATGTTCCAAAATGCCAACAGTTTGATGGCATTTTTATAGAAACAGAAAAAGGAAGCCATAAATTAAAGCACTTTCCGAATACATTGATAGGAACATTAGCTAAGTGGGTGTCTTAGTTAGGATTTTATTGCTGTGAAGAGGCACCATGACCATGACAATTCTTATAAAGGAAAATATTTAATTGGGGCTGGCTTACAGTTCAGAGCTTAGTCCGTTATCATCATGGCAGGAAGCATGGCAGTATGCAGGCAGACATGGTGCTGGAGAAGGAGCTGAGAGTTCTATGTCTGGATCCCTAGGCAGCAGGGAAAGAACTGACTTGAGCTTCTGAAACCTCAAAGTGTGCCTCCACAGTGACACACTTCCTCCAGCAAGGTCACACTTTTCAGTAGTACTATGCCCTATGTGCCAAGTGTTCAAACACATGAGTCTGTGGAGGCTGTTCTCATTCAAACTACCACGGTAGGTTAAAGCAAAGTGGGGAAATTGCTACTGTGAGCTTCAGATGCTATATGACAACTCTCTTAGCCTTTTGACTGGTGGAAGCTAGTGAACTGTTAAGACATCTCAAAAGGTTTTACCTGTAAGTCCCAAGGATGTTAAGTTGTTTATAGATATGGGCAAGAATTGTTCTTTGTGGGAGATGACTTAGCCCAAGATAAATTGTAATCAGACTCTGGACCTGCAACTTTCCAACCTCACACAATCTCTGATGTCGTCACCCGCCTTTCAGAAGGCTCAGTGGGAGGTGAGGCTCCTTTCAGTGACTCTTTACAATGTATGTGCCTTCTGGAAAACTTAGTGATACAACATACCTAAATGAGGAACTGTCACCTTAAATTTTTAATGTGGTTTATCTCCATTGGTTTTCATTTCCCACTGAAGTTGTCCTCTGTTCATAGAACAGTGCTAGCAGCCAAAGGACCTGGCAGGGAACTGAGCCACTAGAAGATTCACAGCAGACAAGTTTCCCCTTCTGAGTGTGTAGATTTGAAATGACTGAACAGTGGAAGTCAGTCCACCACTATGGAACTGTGGGTGTTAGTTTGCCATTAAAATATGTATTAAATTTTGGCAGAGGTATAAATGTCCTTACATTTCCTAAAGCTTGATTTCTCAGTCCATATAGAAAGCTACAGTCTCCACTGCACCAGCTGGAAAAGCAAGTCAACTTTTTCTTTATTAAAGGTCCATTTTGCTTTCTTGGCGACAGTATGAAAGTATGTGGGTGAATTTTTATTGCTGTTGATCACTAGAAAACCCATTGGAAAGACTAGAATACTGAGTGAGGCAGAGAGGGAACCTGTGCACAGGATATAGCACTCTGCTTTGGCTGCATCCAAAAGGTGTTTCCGAAACTGGCCCTTTGAGTTGCTACTTTTGCTGTGTCTACTCAGCCTAAACCATGTCTTGTCAAAGAATAAAGGGCCGCATAAAGCACGAGTGGCGTGCCTTAGGTATGCACACGGTGTGTGCTTTTAGATGATGTCTTTGCTTTGCTGTTGTAAACCAGATATCTCAACCAAGTGGTAGGTTAGGGTTAAAGTTGGGACTGGGCATAGAAAATAATTACCATAAGGAAAGAACAGATAGAACCCTCCTCCACAGATGAAAGGCTCTTTTGAGCCTAGCAACTGGCTGTATTTTCCTGTGGGCAGTTAAAATTTTTAATATTTCTTTAACACTAGGAACTCAAATTATTCTATGTGAGAAAGTATTTTTAAGAATGCGTATTTTGGGAGGCTTGCTCTATATGTAATATATGCATGTATGAAGAAAAATAAAAAGATTTTATTTCTACAGTGCAACAAAACACAATTATTTTTGACATGCTGACATCTGACACAAAATGACATTGATTCTCAATCTTCTCTGAACACATTTTCTTTCTGTTGTCTTACTGAAAGTCCTTAAATCAATTTCTCTTGGTGTCCATTTCATTCTCTTTGATCCGATTGGTAGCTCTGAAATTTGCAGACTGGCTTCAGCTTTTAATATAGTGTTGTTATTACAGGAAAAAAAAGAACAGAACAGAACAGAAAAGAAAAGAAAAGAACAGAAAAGAAAAGAAAAGAAAAGAAAAGAAGCTCCCCTTGAACATTTAAGAGGCACAGACGAAAGGTAAGCATTGAAGGAGCAGTTAGTGTCAAATTCTTGATTGTTTTTCTTGACAGTGAAGTGTGCTTTCCACAGAACTGTGGCTTTGGGGACCCTCTACAAAGCATCGACAGCATCTTTATTCAAAGAGGCTATTTCAGTGGTCTTAGTATGTCACTAAAAAAATAAAACCTCTTGTGAGGGCAAGTGAGATGGCTCAGTGGGAAGAGGGGCTTGCTGCTAAGCTTGATGACCTGAGTTCAAGTTCCTGGACTCACACTGTGGAAGAAGAGAATCAGCTCCTTAGAAACTCAATCACGCTGTCTTTTGATCTCCACACATGCTGTGGCATGTGCATGTACATGCATAAGCACAAATAAAAAAGAAATGAAAAAATTAAAAACCAATCTTGTAAGTGATCTATGACGTAATACTTGGGGCATAGTTCAGAGACAGTGGTGATGTCCAACCTAAGGCACCAATTAATGGTCATTTTGCCCAGAGTAAGTACACAGGACCAAGTCCCAAGAGTTAGTCTATGTGCTTATTGCATTAGGTGCAAGTTACTCTTTCTGGAATCTTCTACTTCTCATACACAGCTGGCATTCCACAGACAATATTAACACCAAAAATATTGGTTTTGACAGTGGTATAAAATTTGCCTCATCAAAACATTTGATTTTTTAATAACACACACAGAAATAAATTCTAGGTCCAGATAAACTGTATTTTGAAAAACAATCATTTCTAAAATTTCAATAAAACTGGAAGTTCTGATCTCTTCCTCCAAGGATTTCACACTGCATAAGTCATACTTAGATGAGAACTACTACATTATAAGGCAATATAATCAAATGCTGAGCACTGTGATGGAGATTATGCACCAGGGAGGAACTGGAGGAAAAGAAAATTCCCTGAATGAAGTCCTTCATTTACTTAAGCTAAGCCTCTACAAAAATGTTGAGTGCCCACAACATGGGCACTGTGATGGAAGGAACTGGAAAATAAGGTTCAGGAGTAGTGTTGGAGCTGTAGTGGAGAAGAGTGGTATATTCATGGTTAACTTAATACATCTTGTTTATTCTCAAATAATTATGTAAAAATTGTACTAAAACACAAGAGGTTAAGAATGATTATGAAGATTTTAAAACTTGACGTTCATGTTTACTAATCTAGATTTTAGCTAGGATAATGAGGACCTAGTTACATTAGCTAATAAAATGACTTTCATTTTTACACTGAAACATAATATTCTTAAACTCACCATCTAAGTTCTGGAGTGAAATGACATAGTCATGATGCTGGCTGTGTACCTCTTACTGAAAAATCTGCCATGCTTGTGTTTACCTGGTTGACAAGCCTAAGCTCTTACTCAGGCTAGAGGACCCCTGTCAATGAGGGCTCTCTAGATACTCCTGGCTTTATTTTTCCCCTTTCTTCATCAAGTGTGAATGGGCAAAGGATTTCTGAAGTTTCAAAGTATTGCTTAGGGATTAGTAGCCTGGGAGACCATTGAGGATGACCTTCCTGTTGTCAGCTTTGGGTCCTGCCTCCCATCTCCCCATCCCACTAGAAGGGAAGTTTCATAACTGTACCTCCTTAGGGATAGGTGGAGGGACCAGGCTTTGTTGGAGCCTGTTAAGGGAAAGCTACTTTGTCCTGTTTAAAGGGATAGATGCTGAGTTTGACCTCTGGTTTTGGGTGGAGACCTGACATTCTGATCTACTTCAAAGATTGGAACAGTGGTTCCCAACCTGTGGGTCAGGACCATCAAAACCCACAGATATTTACGTTACGATTCATAATGGTAGCAAAAATGCAGTTATGAAGTGGCAACAAAAATAATTTTATGTTGTAGGTCACCACAACATGAGGAACTGATTAAAGGTCACAGCATTAGGAAGGTGGAGAACCACTAGATTAGAAACATGGCATACAATTGTCTCCTCTCTTAAGAGTTAACCCAGCTAGCCTGTCAATCACCTGCCTGGGACACCATTCCTCAGGAAACTAGATTCACCTGAAAACATGTCAAGAAGATAGGAGGAGTAATTTTCCCCTTAATTTTATACTGTACTTTGCTTCCAGAAGTCCCTCTCCACTCAGCTGCCTACTCTTAAGTCTGCCTGCTTTCCTGAATTCTACTTTTAATTAAGAAATTTTTATTCATTTTACATACCAGTCACAGATCCCCCGTTCCCTCCTCCAGTCCCTCCAGCCCCCCTCCACCTCCATTCCCTCCTACAAGAAGGTAAGGCCTCCCATGGGGAGTCAGCAAAGCCTGGTACATTCAGTAGAAGCAGGTGCAAGCCCCTCCTCCTGCCTCAAGGCTGTGTGAAGTGTCCCACATAGGTAATGAGCTCCAAAAAGCCAGCTCATGGACCAGGGATGGATCCTGATCCTGCTGCCAGGGAGCCCCTTAAGCAGTTCAAGCTATATAACTGTCTCACTTAAGCAGAGGGCCTAGTCCAGTTCTGTGGAGGCTCCACAGCTGTTGTTCTAAAGTTCATGAGTTCCCACTAGTTTGGTTTGGTCGTCTCTGTACATTTCCCCACCATAATCTTGATGCCCTTGCTCATAGAATCCCTCTTCTCTCTCTTAGACTGGATTCCTGGAGCTCGGCCTGGTGTTTGGCTGTGGATCTCTGCATCTGCCTCCATCAGTTACTGGATGGAGGCTCTGTGATGACAGGATATTCACCAATCTGATTACTGGGGTAAGTCAGTCCAGGCACCTTCTCCACTATTGCTAATAGTCTAAGCTGGGGTCATCCTTGTGGATTTCTGGATGTTGGTGGGAGTGCAAACTTGTATAGCCACTTTGGAAATCAGTATGGCAGTTTCTCAGAAAGTTGGGAATCAATCTTCCTCAAAACCCAGGTATACCACCCTTTGGCATGTACCCAAAGAATGCTCAATTATACCACAAGGACACATGCTCAGCTATGTTTATAGCAGCATTATTTGTAATAGCCAGAACCTGGAAACAACCTAGATGCTCCTCAACTGAAGAATGGATAAAGAAAATGTGATACATATATACAATGGAATACTACTCAGCACAGAAAAACAATGACATCATGAAATTTGCAGGCAACTGGATGGAACTAGAAAATACCATCCTGAGTGAGGTAACCCAGACTCAGAAGGACTAACATGGTATGTACTCACTCGTAAGTGGATACTAGATGTAAAGCAAGGGATAACCAGACTACAACCCACAACTCCACATAAGCTAGCTAACAAGGAGAATCCTAAGAGGGATGCATGGATCGCCTTGGGGAGGGGAAATAGATGAGTTCTCCATGAGTAAACCGGGGATGGGGTGTGCAATGGAGGGTAGGGGATGGGGGATGAGAACATAAGGGAATGGGATGGTCGAGGTGGAACAGGGACGGAGTGGGAGAGCAATGAAGGAGATACCATGATGGAGGGAGACATCATGGGTTAGGGAGAAACCCAGTTCTAGTTTTTTTAAAGTAACTTTCACTTTTCTTCCTTTCTAAGTCATTTTCAGATACTGACCAGAAACCTCAGCATGACTTCCCTGACTCTGAGCTTTCTCTCTTTCTCTCTGAAAACTTGCTTCCCTCCGTCTCTCAGCCTGCCTACTTTCCTGGACCCTAAGTCAAAAGGCGTGACCATCTCTCTTCCTCTTCTCCATTGCCCTCTACCTGGAAGCTACTGAGGTTGAGGGTTTTTCTGCCCTGTTGTTTTTCTTTCGCAGTCCAATACAATGGTCCTTGAGCTGGTTTTTGTGCCTGTTTTAAAATTATTTTGTTCATGAGACCAAGATTATAAAAGAGAACCCCAACGTCCCTGGTAACAGTGTCATGTGAGATCTGGGGTAGTGCTCGGTGCCACAGTGGTTGTCTAGTGCTTATGTAGGCCTGGGTTCAATCCTTAACACTACAAAACCCCATCAGGAAACAAGCAAGTATCTTGGTATTTAGGAAGTAGCCTTTGCTTTGCAACATGTTAGCACTGTACTTTCTTCACATATTTTTCTAGTTGGAGAATTGCAGGAGGATTCCTTACAAATAGAACCCTGAATCTTTTCTAATGCAACCCCCAGGGCTGCAGCAGCTCACTAACTTCATTACAAGATGGCGTTTCCGCCTCCCTCCTGCTCTCCGCACCCTCAATGCACTCTGCTTATTCTATTGGCAATGCCTTCTGGAAACAGGAGAAAGGCAAATAATAATAATGTTGAAGTTAGAGGGGGTGGGGAGCAGCCCAAGACAGAAGTTTAGCAATCACATATGAAGCAAACTGTTGGACTGGTATTAATGTGAGGCTATGGGATGTGGGAACGAAACAGAAAGAAACGTGGCCATGTTAGGCTTGTAAAAAAGGAGAGATTGTGGATAAGAATAATGGTATTCTCATTCGTTTTAAAATAAAAGGAAAATGAGAGGAGTGGTTCTCTATGTTGGACCCAGTCTTCTCTTTTTGCAGGAATTCTGTTGTCCCTTTAGAAAATATCTAAGCTGTTCCAAGGCACATTGGCAGTGACGAGGTGCTGCAGCCTTCGCTTGGCAAGGCCCGCTCCCGTTGCTGGCAGGACAGAGCATGGACCTCTTTAGCCTCATCCTCTGTTGTTCTCTGCACAGGCGCCAGACACTGGGGCTACTCATGAGGCAAGGCTGGCAGCTGAAGAACCCAGATGCCGAGCTCTGGACTGGACTTCTGTTCCGTTTGTGACTGGCCCCGTCCCTGGCATCTGCCCTGGCTTTGCAGCAGCCTGTGCCCCGTCTGCAGAGCTGGGCTCAGGATTAAGCTTCTGTTGCTCTCATAGATGTTCGGTCACTGTTTCCCTTTTGAATTATCCTTGATTATGAGGAATGTCCCTTTATGACACATTCCTCCCCGGTGTCTGCTCAGATGTTGTGCCTTTGCTGCTACGCAGGGGGTTCCAGCCATTGTTAGCAACAGCATGGAGGCACTTTTTCGGCTTTAAGAAGATGTAGACCAACACACACATGCTTGGGTTTCCAACACAAATCTTTCTTTTCCTTAATGAGAAGAAATAGTGTGAGTTTTAAACACACACACACACACACACACACACACACACACACACGCACATACATGCAAATACACACACACACACACACACACACACACACACACACACACATACACACACCCTCACTCTAAAGGAATGATGAGGTGGATTAGAGCTGATAGAAGGAGGTTTGTGAGTGCAGCAGTGTCTAAATGACCTGTTAGGATTTGAACATCTCACATCCAAATCCCAAATCTGTCATGCCATTAAGATGAGCATTTTTTTCATGATTTTTTTTCTTAATTTCTGTATCTGAAAATGTAATTTGTCCCAATGACAATATCTCCAGCTTCACAAGTATCAAAGTTCTGGACACCATACAGACCTGGAGGCTGGTCTCAGTCATGGTATTGTTACTTCACAAGGTCAAATACAGTCCTGTACTTTTTAAAGCCTCCATTTTGCTCATCTATAAAATGGGAGGGCAATGACCAATTTTATGGGGTTACTCTGAGTATTAAAGGACAAATATATGGCTTAGTATGTTGCACAGAATAAAAATCTAAACAGATGCTAGCTAGCATCAGGATTTCCTGTAGTCTGTAGTAAGAAGAATAGCACCCACCAACATAGACACCTACAGTTTTAATCTCATTGTTTGGTCCTTTTTGCTTCTAAGGAAGTAAAAAACGTCCCTAAGATTCTTGGGACTCAGTAGGTTTCAGACAAGGTGTATGATGACTAGATGTCTGTTCAGGGAAAGGGCAAGACAGACTTCAAAATCTGGACAGATTATTTTAGAAAAATTAAGCTGAAATACAGCCTTCACATATCGCTCCTCAAAAAAAGGAATTTCCTAAGGTGGCTGACAAATCTATAGTGGATAGATACTGGAGAAATAGTTCACTAAATATTCAGATCTCTGGTCACCCTATCCCCTTGAAAATAAGCTGTCACTGACTCATGCAGATGGTGTTAGCAGGTGCAGAGCACACTGGGAGGAGCGATCATCATTGGATGAAACTTCATGTCACTCACCAATCCATCTATAAATCCTAAGTGCAAAGAAGGGCTAGTCCAGGTGTTCTGTACAGGTCCAGCAAACATCACACCTTTCAGATCATGTGGTCTTTTAGGGTTGTAATAAGAAAACAAGCACAAATACTCTATAAATAAATGGGTGTGATTGTGTTCCAATAAAACCATATTTATAAAACCAGACAGTGGCAGGGTTTTATCACATCTGTGAGTGAGTGAGTCTGCTGACCTCTGGTACAATGGGTTAAACATGTGATGGGCAAATATATGGAATATTGTGGTATAATCAATTTTTAAGTGGCTCATAGTTTCCAAGCCCAGCATCTCTCATTTCTTATTTCTTTCTAGTTAATGATTTACTGAACTGAGATGTATGAGGATGTCAAGGAATGTGAAGAAAGAACTAAGAGCCTATAAGTCAAGGGCCAGATGTATAGGGGAGGCAGAGATGGGATAACAGGGTCTAGAAGGGGAGCTGGGGACTTGAGAGAGTACATATTCCATGCAGCCAACCACTGCCATGGGGGGCTTATGTTCACTATTCTACAATATTTCAATTTTCAGAGAAAACCAGGGGGACCTGGCAAAAATCTCCTGAGTTTTTACTATTTCCTGAGGATGGAGATGGAGCTTGGGGGTAGAGCTGGATTCAATCCCTACTACAGAAAAAAACTTTTTTTTTTCTTACTAATTTTCAAATCTAGTACCACAACAGTTTGAAAATCATAATCTGTGACCTTGGCTTTTAGCTTCTCACCTCTGAGAACTGCTAGTTGCTTTGAAATACTTGAGTATTACCAGTACTGATTTACATCTGCCAACTCAAAGTCAACCGTCTAGTTCAAAACTGTATACCCCAAGGATGGCATCACCATGCCCTGTGGTGCATGTCCTGTGACAAGCCACCTGGAGACTCTCAAGACTTCAGCAGCATGGAGGAATGATGGGCACTGGCAGCTCATCACATTGTGCTGTGGGATGGTCTGTATGTCAAATAATGGGATGACAGATGAGCAACCTAGAAAACTCAAGGTCTGAAGTCACCCAGCTCCCCTGGCCTGGCTGCATTCTGCCTTTTTTCATCATCCTTGCTCTGTGTGCATCCAGCAGATTTAGGTCTACCACCCAAATGAAACCAACTCTCTCACAAATGTTACAACATTGTTTTGCTCTAGCTGCTAATTCAGACTTGTTTTTCCCTTGAGTTGGGTCTAAGAGAAATTACCAATGTATCATTTACAAGTTTTATTCCTGTTTTAATGGACTGTTTAATTATAAGTTGTTGGCTAGATTTGATAAAAAGATGTATTATTTTTATTGGGCAACCTCAGATGGCACTGTTTGTGGAAATTCCTGGGGTGTGAGTTACAATGTTCACGTCTGTGTCCTGATCCACAGGCATCGATCTGTTTGGGTTCCTTGACACCGGCTGACTGAAACTCTTTTGTGGAAGGAATCCTGCATTCTAGGAGTGTTTAAAGGCATCGAAGCTGCACATCTCTTCCTTCTCATTTTTAGCAGCAGTTCTCCAGAAATAGTCTATTGTGCCTGACAAGACAGTTGTCCAGTCCTGACCTTGAGAAGGTCCACTAGACTCCCTCATCTTAAAGTAACAACTTACTGGTAACTAGTACCCTAGCTGGTTTATATTTTAGGTTATGAACATCAAAATCAAGGGGCATCTGTTGATGTGGAAAAATAACAAAGCCAATTACAGACATTTAACTTAGCATTTTAGAGCGTGTGACAATGGCCCCTTCAGCATTCCAGAGAAAGTTTCGTGGGAATGAGTGGCTACAACCCTGTGCCCCACAAGGCAGGTGTCTTGAAGTTTGATTAGTTATTAGCTAAAAGACTGTCTGTTTCTTCTTACAGCTGCAGATGCAATGTGCTCACTTTATAACATTTCTGCTGTTTGGGATAAATCACTAAGGACAGATGCTCATCACATTTCAGTTCAATAAAATTCTTTGCAGAGTCTGGGTAGAACTGTGGCTAGCTGCTTTAGGTCTCTGTCCAGGCCATTATTTGGAAAATCAAATCCAGAGAACAAAATAGAGCCACACTGAGGACATTGAAATTAATATTTTGTCTGCTGGTTTGTGTGCTTGTCCTTAGTGTTTGGGAACAACGAGCCTGCAGAACTTCCCTTTGGAGCCCGACTTCAACCTTCATAGATTCCATCGGTACCTTTTCATCTTCGCTGGAGAAACAATGGTTAATCTGCTTCCCTGCTCTGGATCTGTCAGTAACTCCATTTTAAAGGTGCTCAGCAGAAAATGCTGCTCTTGAAGAAGCATGAAACTTCCAAATTCAGTCTTCTTGTGGCAGTAAATATGTTTTCAACAAGCAACATGACAAGTGTATGTAATAGTCATGTGCACACTGCAGAGCTGTTGGTGAGGTTTAGACATCTTTCCTGCACTGGGCAACACATCTTTTGAATACAAAAATATTGACAACATATAATCTACTCACTTGCTAATATTCCTTTTTTTTATAGTAGGAGAAATTTGAGCTTAAGAAGTTGTGACTGTACCTCTTCAGCTGATATTTTCTTGAGAAATTTCTCATGGTTTTAAATTATTTATCCAAGAGGACAGATGATAAACAGTTGCACATCATGATGTGCAAGGTAAAATGTGTGCATTACCAGATGTCTGCAAATGAGTGCTCTTGCATTTGACATAACTGCACGAATTGAGGAAGTGGTGTGTGTGTGTGTGTGTGTGTGTGTGTGTGTGTGTGTGTGTGTGTGTGTGAAGAGTAAAGGAACGTCTCTAATTAGAAGACTAGACTTCTCAGTTAAACAGTTTGGGCAGGATGACCCCAGTATTTTCCCTTGAAATGGGATCAAGGAGGTCCAGGATGTGTGACAGACACCGCACCACCATCCAAGGGGACAGGGACAGTGGGGAGGGATTCACGGCTGTCATGCTCACCCGGGAATTTTGCTTGTTGTGGATTTATTAACAAGTCTGCCAGGGCTGGATTGACTTCCCCTTCCTCTTTTTAAATCACGTATTTCTCACTGTGATTGAAAGTGTATTTTTATGGGTATGTGCTCTGGCTTTTGACAGAGACTGGGGGGCTGTGAGGACATTTAAACGTTGGCTTCGGTTTTTCCCCTACCCCACAGTAGGTTCCTGAACTACATAGGAAAACCCTCCTCTTGCAAAAATTCCTGAGTTTATAGTGATAGACGAGAGGAAATAAAAATTATATCCTTTCTTTTATTTAAAGATCGCCTTCGTGTTGAACCGTCATTAAATATTTGCTTTCTCTGAGCATTTGTATATATTTTCTTAGCTCTTAACTACCACATTTCAGCTCGGTTTTGTATCTGCTAGCCCCAGCATTTACAACCTACGAAAACATCATAAATCTACTTCATTTTTCTAATAAGACATGAAAGTCCTTAATTGGCCTTAATGAAATGCACTTAAAGGGCAATAAACGTGTTTAAGCCCCTCTTGCAGGGCGAGCTTCAGCTCTCTTCTCTCTCTGCTCTCTCCTCTGTTTTAGCCTTTCTGGTAATTAATCATTTATTCATATGTGACGAATCAGTAACTAGATCAAGCGACTACTGCACAATTGCATGATAATAAGCTGCTCATATATGTGTCAAGATTTAGCAATCCTTTTTAAAGCCTAATTTAAAGTCATTTTACAACTAACCAGACTGCGTCTCTGAAGCATCATCCCCCAGTATGTTTTTACATATTTTCATTTGGAAACCATCTTTCTATTTTGTTTATAGAGCCCAGTCCACTTTAAATCCACCCATGGCACCAGTGTGAATTTCAGCAATGCAAACATTTACCATTGTTTTTTCAGTTTGCTTGGAATTCTCCCTTTGATCCAAAGGGAAGGGTATGGAGCAGGAGGAGGAGAAAACAGACCCTGATTATAAATAAAGGCCCAGGCTTCCTAGTCACCCTTACCATGCATTTAGATCTTAAATCTGCAGTGACATATGGAGACATGTTCATCATCCATTTGCAACTTAACATTGAGAATCCCAGCAATTTCTTGTGCTCTGAATATGCCCATGGTGGGCTTCCTCCTATGGTGAGGGAGTCTTACTTTCAACACAGGCTGAGAGATCAAATCTCTGCGTGACTGTTTGTGTGTTTTCCTGGCCATGTATGCAAAAGTGTGTGCTTGGTAGCAGATTTGGGTGAGGACATACTAGAAAGGGTCGTGGCCTGCCCAATTATGGTGAGCAGAGCCACTTGACTCTTAAGGAAGTGCATCTTGAGTTGCCCTTGGAGCTTCCAGGCAAGTGTGTGCAAGTTAAGGAAGCAGAAGTAGCTACAGGGATAGCCAGCATGCGTCAGTGTGTGGAAAGCACTTGCTGTCACACCCATCAGACCTGACAGGGCTCAATATTTGCATAAATCCAGCAGGTGGCAAGATCAGCTCTTTAGGCTGGGGTAGTTATAGACACAAAGAGGGAAGCACACTTTTCCTTTCTTGGCCTGAGGTTGGATGTTAGTAGGGGTAGCTGGAAAATAAGGTGAGTAGGGAGTTAAAAAATGTCAGCTGAGCCATAAGCATCTCTCCTGGCCATGGTCGGGGACAGGGAACCCAAATCTAGAGAAACAAGTGACCTGCTTCTAGGAACCAAGTTATTTTAGATTCAGAAATTTTCACCGTTTAGCCCACATGGAAAATGCCCTGGCTGTGCCTGCTGTCTGTGTTAGGTAGAACAGAGTGCTAGAGAGGTGATTGTAACAAAAAGTACCCGCTCCTCCGTGAGGTAAGAGGGTGATAGAAGTGAGCCTGATTTTTAGAGTAATGCCTTACCTTTAAAGAGTAAGTCTTACCTTCCAGTTCAACAGTGACCAGGCCTGGAGCTGTGTATTCACTTTTGTGTCTAGAAAATGACCAGGTATGATCAGAGTCTGTTGACAATGACTGTTCCGGTAGCATTTGAAAGCTGCTTACATAAGTAAAATTCTCCCTGCATTTCAACTGTGGGGAGGCTCCTCTAATGCAAAAATGGAATTCCTCACTTGTGAAACAAATAGAATTAATCACAGTAGACTTAATATGTACCTATCAGTTCACCTTGGCCCAGTAACATTATTATATTATAATGTATTAATGTAACACATTATTACGTATTTGTTGCTTTAAAAGTAAGTTTTGCTCTGTCTTCTTTATAGTTACACATTTCAGAGTAGAAGGTACAAAATTAATGGGATTTAATTATGGCCCCATTCACATTGTTACCAACAGTGTGCACCTCAGGGACCCACAGGTGATAGTTCTGGTTTTCTGCTGTGTCTACGAATGGCAGGACTTATTCTAAAGAGTCTAGGATTCCAGTTGAAACATTGTAATTCTTTTGTTTTTCAGATGCTACTCATTCTGCTTTATCACATAACTTTAAAGGCGATATTTAAATGTAGCAAATATATTTTCATGTCTTAATTTGTGTGTGTTATATAATTGTGTATGTGCTTTTGCATGTGCAGGTGTTTGGGGCAGGGGTCTTGGGGCTGATGTCAGGCATTTTCTTCAACTGTTCATTACTTTAATTTTTGTAGAGTTTCTTTCTGAACCTGGTCAACAAGCCCCTGGGAGCCCCGTCTCTGCCCTCCCAGAACATGGCTATTGACCTGAGTGTTGCAAATCTGAACACATGCCCCAGTTTCTGTGGGCAGACACCTTCCTTCCTAACTGAGCATGTCCCAGCCCCTTGTGTTAATGAATGTCACGCACCTGGTGCTGGAATGGTTCCTTTAACTTCTGTAAATTGCAGCGGGTTAGTCCAGTTATAATTCCCTCCACAGTGAAATGTGACTTGTGTTCCCACATCCTATGCTGTCTTGTTTGTGATAAAATAAAATTCCTCTCTTTGGTTTGTGACAAAATTTGTTAGGTCAAAGAACTTTTTTTTTTTAAAGTGTAATAATGACCCCCGGGGAAGCTACAGCAAACCTAATTATCCGTGTCCCACTCACCAGTGGATTTAAATAACTTCAGGAGAAAAAGTCGCTACTTCAGGACATAAAAGCTGAGCTGCTCACTGTGCTTAAGACTGGAGGAGGGGCCACAGTTGCAGCCCTGGGACTAGCATCGGCCCTAGAGTTTTGTAGAAACAATCACAATGTGTATAAATAATCACATCTAAAAATAATTATAATAAGATTATAATTTAGCAATAACAAGCAAAGTCCAGGCCCAGACTTATCTGTTGGTGTCTCTCTGGTTCTTCTGGCTTGCTCTTCATTTATACTGGGCAGCTGGAAGGCAGGATTTTGCACAGGCCACAAACAGTGAAATAAAACAGCAAGATGTACTGTATTTTACTGAAACATACACGAAAGGGCAGCGGGGGACTAGTCAGAGCCCAATAGTCAAAGACTGTAATATTTTTATCACTATTTTATTTCCTGTACAAAATGTTTTTTGGGTATAAATACTGGATGGAAACAAAATATACCATGTTTGATCTCATGGAGCCAAGACCTAAACCTACTGTTTATTAGAATGAAACTAATATTATGTAAGAAGTTTTATAGTTTTAGCATTTTATTATTATTTATGTCCTATCTGCTCTGCATAAATAGAGCAGTTCCTTGCCTCTTTTGTCTTTACTGCTAATAAAAAGTAATAGGTGTAATAACTCAGGACTGTTTGCATTTCAAGGTATTTTCTGTTTGGTCTCAGCGGCTGGTGGAAGGAGACAAAACCCCAAACAGAGCACAGGAAGGTTTAATAGCAAACACGGGAGGCATGGCCATGGCAGAGATACTCAGGCAAACATGGGAAAGTTAAGGCTGAAGTGGAGACATGCAGCTGATGGCCACATCAGCAGCAGCAGAGGTGGGTCTCCATGCATGCCCAGGGATTGGAGAGCACTTGTGTGCCTATTAATAATTACTTAATTACTTTTGGATTTCTCAGAACACTTAAGAAAGAGAAGATAATGGCTTTGTTTGTGATGGTCAGGAAGGCCATGTTTGGCCACAATAACATGTTTTCTGATATCTTCTAAACAAGACTTTTCTGAAGTAGACACAACAGGAAACTGTGCGTGAAACATTTGTGAAACTGGAAAATTCAAATTATTTACCTCCGAAAGTCCTGGCTTTGTGATATTCCTGAGAAAACTTCACAGAAACTCATACTTAGGAACATGGACACCTGGGCCTGTGGCTAGCACCGTGTTCCATGTGGACAGAGGTGGGCTGCATTCTGATAACGCTGCTGCTGTTGAAGTGCACACAGGCACTATAGGGAGCTGAGAGAGAGAGAGAGAGAGAGAGAGAGAGAGAGAGAGAGAGAGAGAGAGAGAGAGAGAGAGAGAGAGAGAGAGAGAGAGAGAGAAGAGCTTCTCCCCACCCTCACCCCTCAAGAAATGTTTGTATACAGGAATGTGGAAGTGGGAGACTATGCAGTCACTCAAAGGGACTTTCAGGAAGGCGTTTCAATTAAATGGAAAATATTGATCCAAAAGTGAGAAGTGGAAAACATGGTGTAGGAAATTATACCTCAGTGAGCTGTCAGAGACGCTCACTACACAAAGGCTAATTGCTTCTGGGTATCAGGGTTACAGGGAAACTTACATTTTCTTATGTATATTTCTCTAACCCTTAAAATTTCTGTACTACATATTAAGTATCCTTAGCGAAGGAAGCTAACAGAAACCAAAGGGAAACAAAACTGAAAAAGAAATCAGACTTTAGGGTGGTGCTTGTTCGGTGAGTCACGTGATGTTAAGGTTTTCTTTTAACAACACTAGGGGAATGTTAATATTATTTTCCCATTTTACAGACAGGAAGCTAGCTGACAAAGGCCACCCAGTCTGAATGTGGGATAAGAATCAAACTCAGTTGGTATTTATTTCAGGTCGACGTACCCAGGCACTATTGTGTTCCCTTTCTTTCCACTGCCCCCACTGTCTTCATGGGCATTTTATTTTATTGTATTTTATTTTTTAATGGTGCACTGGTGTTATGAATCTTCTTTAATAACAGAGACAGCTGGGAGGCTACAGGGCAGCCTGACATCACTCACCTCTTCACTTTTTTTTTCTGAGACAGTCTATGGTAGTCCAGGCTAGCCTTGAAGTCTCTCTGTTAATTGAGGATGACCTTGAACTTCTGATCTTCCTGCTTTCACCTCCCGAGTGCTAGGATTACAGCACATGCCACCATACCTGCTGGTAAGGTGTTGGGGACAGGACCCAGGCTTTGCCCAGGCTAGGTGAGCTTCTTGCCCACCCAGCTGCAGCCCCAGCCCAAGAGTCAAAGGTTACAACCAAACAGGCAGAGCTTCTCATGCAACAGCCTCAGCCCTTGCTGGAGTTCAGCTTCTGAGGGAGAAGGTGAAATAACTCAGGACTGTTTGACATGTTCCTGAGGACAGGGTTGGGCCAAGTTCTGTTTCAGGGTATGTTTGCATGGTGGCCTTTCCCACATAAGCATCAAGCTGGATTCCTTGGAACTCAGACAGGCTTGCCATTCTTTTTGTAAAACTTAAAAAGCATCCACTCAACACCTGCAGAGGTGCCGACTTCCACTTACGACACTGCGTGCACACTTTCGTTAGGTCTGGCTTTCTTTGGGGCAGCCCTCAAAACCTGGAGGTTCTGCTGAAACACATTGTCAGTTATGTTTTTCTGGGATTTTCATGTTGCCTCAGGGAATCCAGAATGTGGGCTGTGGGTCCCTCCTCAGGAATAGAGGGTGAAAGGGACATCAGGGGCTGTGATTGTCACTTCTCTGGGAAGACGACTCTTCATGGGGACTGCATGCCTCTCTCTCTGGGGCTTCATCTCTAGAGATCTGAATTTTGCAAGCCATCTTTTATGTCTGTAGGACCTTTCCTGTCTTCCCTAGCTTCTTGCTTGTGAAGGATGCAATCACACTACCTGTTCTTTGTCATCTGGATCAGTCTCCCTCTTTCTCATGCTTTGTGACTATTACTTTCTAGCTTGGTGTTCGTCATTGTGAGTATGGCCTTGTGGGTTGGTGGATCTTTGTCCACAGTTCTGAGCTTTGTTCTGAGACATGGTCAAGTTCTTGCTGTCTGCATCAGTCTTTGTGGTGGTATTATATGAGGTTTTCATGTAACTTTTCTCTGCTACTGAAGCTCTGGGCACTGTTTTTTCTAATCTCTGGACAATCAAGTTGCTGTGACAGAATGCCTGGCATAACTTAGAGGAGGGAGGGAGGAAGGAGTCCTTAGCTTGCATCTTCCAAGGCTGTCATCCATCGTGGGAGGGATGGCATGGAGGGTGTGTAAGAGAGAGAGAATGAATCCCTACATTTCTGGCTTTCTCCATTTCCCTCTATCTTCTGTCCAAGCCCCCAGCCTGTATGATAACACCATTCACATTGAGATTGAGACTCCCGTATTCTTAGTCTTCTCTGGAAATTTCTTCACAGACACTCTCAAGGGTATGTTTTAATTTTCTAAGTGTTCCCTAGTAAGGTCAAGTTGATATCGTTAACTGCCAGAGTGGGCTGGGGCGGGGTGGGGTGGGGTGGGTGCTCTGTGGTAAGATGCTTGTTGCCACGTGAAGCTGGCCATGGCAATGTCTGTCATCCCAGTGTTCCTTGGTGAAGTGAGAAGCAGAGACAGGAGAACTCCCGGAAGCTCAAGTATAGGTCGCTTGTCACACACAGCAGCAAACAAGACATGGCAAGGTCTAGCAACTGATGTTGCCCTCTGACCCTCGCAGCCATGGCCATACACATCTGCACATGTGCATACACATCCCTCCTTAAGTCATGTCTCAAGAGATGCTCGTGCCTTTTCCCAGGCGTGTTGCTGAAGGTGGAGAGTAACCAAGCCCGTGGACTCACAAGAGAACACATTTATTGATGGATGGCCAAAACCAACACCGGGGAGAGATTTAGTCTTATGTTTACTGTTTTCTTTCTCTCTGGAACTCTGCCTTTGGGTTCACTGAATGGGATAAATTTTAAGTGATTTAAATACTTCAGCCACCAAAACTTTGATATTATTTGAAGAGAATTCACCCTCTTCCTAATGCTGAGATTGTACTGCTAGATTATATAAAATGTGTTGTACATTTTATGGCTAAAATGCAAATGCTTATTCATGCCTTCAATAAGAGAAAAACATTCACTTTTCTTTATTTATACTTAGTTTTGATTTTAGACATTTGTTTCTGGTGCCTTATGCTCTGTTAATTATCTGTTACATATAGCAGGTGCCTAGTGATTTTTAAGTTATATCACAAACTTACTTTAAAATCTTCTATTGGGGGTCATACTTATGTATGCTTCTCTCTTATGCTTCATATTAAAATCAGTTGTACTTTTTGGGAAGTTTATTTATATATTGTTCATTTATTTATAAACAGGGTCTTGATATGTATGCCAGGTTGGCCTTGAATTCTCCATCCTCCTGCCTCAGCCTCCCAAGTGTTGGGATTACAAGTGCCCATCTGCACATCTGGCTCCTTAGAAGTTCCAAGGGCTCCTATTAATTTGATTGATTTAATTGTGGGATAACAGGGCATCATGGAATTTCATGGGAAAAATAATGACCCTTATAGAACCTGGCAGTGGTGCCAGGCAGAACTTTGGAGGTCTTGGTCTCTGAAGGAGCCACCTTCCCCATGTCATTGTCTTTTGGTCTCAGACTGGGTTTTCTATGAAACATACTCTGAAATAAAGGTTCAGGTTTGGAACATTTGGGGGCAAGTGCCTTCTAGGGTGAACTCCTGTGGGGGAGAAAAGGGAAGACCTTGGTAGAGAGGGAGCTAGGAGGAGTTGGGCTGCAGCAGGATGGCACAGTGGCCTCAGCTGGTCCCATAGAAGCTCTGGAGATGGGCTTTCAGTATCCTATCAGATTGGTGGTAGAGGATGGGAATTTTCATGCATTATACAGCCACTGGAAGTTGGGCTGCCCCTGATGGGGAGCTCTGATGTGGGTGGCGTTGTTCTGAGAGTCTCACCTGACAGTACTCAGCTTCCAACAGTTCCAGATGTTGAAGAACGGAACTTAAACAGCAGCAGGTGGCCACCTATGGGCCTTTGGAATCCTGGGAAGTAAATTTTTTTTTTTTTAAAGACAGGACCTCCTGGGTATTGGGATTGCTGGTGTGTGCCACTGCTCCTGGTAATGGATAGTGTTTCTGACTCTACTGTTTAATAACTATGTGAACTCAGTCAAAATTCCTCATTTGTTCAACTAGTATTCTTTGGCATGCTTACCATGTTTTGAGTTCTAGAGATAATGAGGTAAGGACATCAAGCTCAGACACATACCTTGCATTTATGGAAACTACAATCTTATTGAGTGACAGATAATAAATTAAAAAATAATGATGAAATACTTATAGACTGTCAAATGTAATATACATAATATAAAGTAAAATAAAGTGTTTCTCAAGCTGTAACATGGAACCTTGTAGAAATGCGTCTGGTTGACCTTCATTTCTGGAAAGCTCCCTTTCATGGTTAGAATGTAAGTATCCCCAACAGGCACCATTTGGGCAAGTTACGGTCTCCTGTAGTAAAGCAGTAGAAGAGCTAACCTCAGCTACATAGCAAGTGTAAGCCCAGCCTGAGCTACATGAGACTATGTCTCAAAAAAACATAAGACAAGGGGAATAAAACACCAAAAACTCTAGATAGTATAAGGTCATAGTTCTCACATGGCACACAGCAGGCACTCTACTGAGAATACTGCTGCCCCCCAAACTGCCCCTCCTGTATCACAACCTTTTATCTTCCACCCTCGCTGATCGCTGCCAAGTTGTTAATGTATTTTCTATTCTAACTTCTAAAATATGAGAGCCCAGTTGGGTAGGTGAGACTATTTTAGGAATGCCACTTCAGAGGCTGCTGACCAGCTTGCTGTTTGGATGTTCTTGGCTTGTCCTTCAGTGGTTAGTCAGCAACAACTGGACATCAGTGAGGTCAGATGTGTAAGGCATCTGCCTCAGTAGAAAGGCAGATTTTTGACATGGGTCCCATTAGGTCTCTGGCCACCTTTCTGGGGCTAGTTGCTTGTGTGTTGATTGCTTCTAATGGACTGTAAGTTCCCCAAGGGCAGGAACCTGTGCTTTTGTTTATTTGTTTTTATGCCTGGCAAAGCTTGGGCAGGCAGTAGGAACTTAATAACATTATGGAGATGCATTTAGCAGTATTGTGGAGGTTTGCCACATGGATTGGCATGAAGTGGGCAAGGGTTGAATGAGGCTGAGAGGCTGAAAAAGAACTTTAAAGACCAAGATTTCAATTGATATAGAGGAGGATCCTTAGAGGGGACACTTAAGTGAACAAAAGGCTGGTGAGTGAAAAGATCAGATCTTAGGGGTAGAGCCAATGATACCTTGACTTGTTCGAAAGTAAACTCAGTTTGATCGATAGACTTTCTTGCTCTATAATCGGTACAGATTGTTTATTTAGTTTTCCCTTGAAGCTTTTGTGCATCTTACACTTACACACTTACACACACACACACACACACACACACACACACACTCAACATACAACAAAGATGAAACAATTGCTTTAAATCACGCTTAGCTCACATTTGCTTCCCACACTGCAGAAATGTGGAAGTTCAAACTCGAGAACAATAAAAACTTAGGGGGGGTGGGTCTATTGGAGGGCTCAGAGACCTTATTTAAGGCCAGAGCCCCGAGGTGTCCTTCCTCTTCTTTTCAAATGACAGTTGTGGTTGTTCTAGGACTTCGGGTGTCCCTGGTGAACTGCCAACCAGGCTGGAACAGGCAGCCACATGTGGCTGTGGATTTCCGCTCAGCTCTGCTGGGAGGCAACAGTTGGTGTTGGGGGAGCGTGGTGGCTGGAAGCTGGGGCCAGACTGAGCAGTGCTAATTCTGACTTCAGCCCCAACCTTCCGCACACCATTTTTCATTACTGTCTGTCAATTCTAGATTCTCCTTTGGGCACAAATCTTGTCTAGGGGGATATTGGAGAAGATCCGTCTACAAAACTGGACTTCACCTAACTTTCTGATGACCATTACTCCTAATGAGGAGAATACTCTTATACTTAGTCTTTGGGAAGTCGCCGAAGCTTCTTTCTCCCCATCTGTATTAATAAAAGTTCCCTGGTAACATAATGAGTTAGGTAGTCACGTGTAACCTCATCAGGGCCACTGTGAACCTGAAGGCCTTTCACTACTTCTCCTCTTGACACCACAGCTACATTGATTCTAACCTTGATCAGGCCCTGAACAAAGTCACAGTGACTTCTTTTAGCTCAAGGATAAAGTCACTCTTCTCTCTTTGCTCAAATTCTACTTTGCTTTCCCTGGTCCCAACCTGCATCCTTCCCATCCCTGTATCCCATTCTCTAATAATAAGACTGGTAAACTCACTGCCCCAGTGCCCATAAATCCCATCCATGTCTTTGCCCTGTCCTGGGCTCTGAATGCTGGACACACATTCTCATTTTTCTTCTCTGGATTTATTAATGTGTCTGGTGTAAGTCTATCCACCCCAATCTTCAGGATGGTTCTTGCCCACCTTTCCCAGCAACTCCTTGTACACTTCATCACCATCACCAAGTCTTAACCTTGCCTGTATTATCCCTTGATTTGCTAAGTCTAAGTTCTACTCCCTCAAAGAAGACTATAAACTCCTGGAAGGCAGAGATATTCTACCTATAGCACAGAGCTCTGTAGGTCAATGAATTACTACGAAGAATACAATTAGTATAGAAGGAAGGAAGGAAATTACTAATTTTCCTGAAAGATGACCTTGAAAATCTAACACTTGAAAATTCCAGTAATACCAGCGCTATGTATACTTGAAATCAATAAACTTAGTAGTTAGTAGACTTCTGTCCCAGCCTGGCTGGGGGCACACAGCCAGGGTAGCACGGTGGGAAGACCTCTCCAGGGGTAGCAGAGACTGGGCTGTGTTCCTGTCCCTGCTAGGAACTAGTTCTAGTGTCCCGCATGAGTGAAGCTGTGCCTTTTTTTTTTGGGGGGGGGGGGGCTCAGATCTTTCAGTTGTAGGTAGAAGCCCAGCCCAGATAAGAGAAAGACAGGGTGAGGCTGGGGCAGGATGCTGTGTGTCTCATAATGTTGTCTAAATCTTGACTCCTGTTTCCTGTTTTCTCTCAGTGACATTGCCCCCTCCCGCTCCGTCTGCCTCTCCCCCTCCCTGTACCCTCTCTCTTTCTCTCTCCCCCTCCCCTCCCCCTCCCTGTGCCTCATCTCTCCCCCTCCCCTCCCCCTCCCTGTGCCTCACCTCTCCCCCTCCCCTCCCCCTCCCTGTGCCTCACCTCTCCCCCTCCCCTCCCTCTCCCTGTGCCCTCCCTCTCCCTCTCTCCCTCTCTCTCCCTCCCTCTCTCTTCCTGTGCCCTCCCCTCCCTCTCTCTCCCTGTGCCCTCCCTCTCCCTCTCTCCCTCTCTCTCCCTCGCTCTCTCTTCCTGTGCCCTCCCCTCCCTCTCTCTCCCTGTGCCCTCCCTCTCCCTCTCCTCTCCCCCTCCCTGTGCTCCACCTCTCCCTCTCTTACCTTTTTTTCCACTCTAAGTGTCAGCAAGCCTGATAGTAATCACACTTCCCTTTCATTTCTTCCCTTGTTCTAACCACACTTCAGCGTGTTCTCTTTAGATAAACATTTCTCCTGACTCCGGTGCAGAAAGGACATGCAAGCTTCAGTTTGCAGCGCTTCCAGAATTTTTCATTTAAAAAAAAAAAAAAATGGAGCTCTTTGACCTGTGAATACGTTTTCTTGTGTTTAAACAGCGTGTCTCCACTCAGGAGTGCCAAGCTTTTCAAAAGCACGACGTCATTCATCTTTCATCTCCTGTCCGTGATTCAGGCTTTGGGGCGTGGATAAGAGAATGCCCACTGAGCCACCTCATCAAATGGTGGGAAATTGAGAGCTTGAGCCCTAGGGGCTTCATGATGCCTTGTAGAGTTGGGGAGAGAAACTTGGGGCTCGAGTTTCTGGCCCCTTCTCTAACCACAAGCCTGGAAACAAGTTTGTGCAGAATCTTAAGAAGCAATTTGATCCAGATGCAGTCATGAAAGGGTGCTGCCCTGAGGATTAGGGGGTGATGAGTGAGGGGAGCACCAGGATCTGACTGGAAAGAAGGGAGGAGGACTTCTCTGCTTGAAGACTTTTCTAGACAAAGAAAAGGGAAAGCTCCCAGTGAGTGAGACCAAAAGAGAAGATTAAAAAGAAAAAAAAAGTATGCAGGCCACTTTGAACTCACTCCATGTGTTGGTGTCCAGTGCTAACCACCAAGTTGTGTTTATCTGCCTCAAATACTCCAGTACTGCTCTGAGGTCTGGGTAGAGGTGGATTAATCAGGGAGCTAACAGAGCTTAAGTACCTGTGCCCCTCCAAATTCTGGGATGCCTTGCAGTGGGTCCACATGTAGACTGTGAAAGTGAGATCCCCCCTTGCCTTTGTTAAGAAAAATGCATTAGATTTTTGTTGTTCATTTGATACATAACTTTGAATTGGTTAGGCACTTAGTGTGTGAGCTTCCATATACATACTTGTTTCAGACTTTTCAAATGTTAAAAAATGAGTTGTATTTCATTTTAATTGTATAAAAAAAACCAAAACATAATTTTTTTTTCTTTTTCATCTTATTCTAAACACAGAAATTACTTCCTAGAATCAGCATTTCTCAGAAACACCAAGTTGTTTCTACTGGCGAAGACACAGTGTGGAGCCCCTGGCTGGCATGGTGAGGTACACAGAGTGGGCTGTCTAGCCTTGTCTCTCTGCCTTCTGCTGCCCTCCTCTGGGTTTCTTCTCTCTTACCTCGAAGCCTACAACTCTGAACTACAGGCATCAGCTAAGAACATCACAAGGCCCTTGCTGGGAGACCTCTTCAGGGTGGGTCAAGACTCTCGGCTCTTTGGGTATGACATTCTGGGTGCTGTGGCTTGGTAGGCAGGGTAGAACACTTGGGGTATTCTTTGCATTATTCCGGGATATTCTTTGTATTACACTTGTTCAGAAGAGAGGTTCCAAACAACGACAAGGATGTGTAAACATGGAAGACACGTGGAGGTGATGTGGGGTGAGGTATTGACAAGCAAACTCCAGGAAGTTTGGACTTTTGGTCAGTGGCTCTAAGCTGACTGAGAGGGAATGGCTGGTGGTACCAGTTCTGTTGAGATCTGATCTCCTTGAAGTGGGTTAGCCATTCTGACTCCTGGGTACTACCAGGGAGAGTCACTGAAGACACCTGGAGAGAGGAGCAGGCGGCACAGCAGGCCCTGCAGTGAGTGGCTGGTGGAGACCCTGTGGAGAGCTCATTCTCACCCTCAGAGGGAAGTCACTGCTTACAGTTAAAACTCAGGGCCTAAGGGGAGGGAGTGGAGTCTTTCTGAGGCAGCAGAACTATGGTGAAGACCATGGCACCAATGGTGTTTGGATTCAATCTCCAGTACCACCAAAGGCCACCGAGGGCAAGAAGCCTTCCACTCTTGGCTTCCTTCCTCCTCTATAGGATGGGGACAACACTCAGATTTCCATAGCGTTTTCCCACATGATTATGCTATATAATACACTTGGTATATGCTACCATGTGCTATTATTATTCTTTCAATGCAAAGCAACTTGGTTATAGTGAGATTTCTTTAGAAATATTAAATTTTGTACATTTCTAAAGAAAATGGTGTTTAAGGAGTGACTAAACATAAAATGAAGGAAGCTGTGAAAAAATAAAAGTAATTTGAGCAGTCTGCTGTCTCCAGCTAGTTGTAGGCAAGCACAGACCAAATATTGCCTAACCACAGAAAGGGCCCTCAACAAACCAAGGCTAACTGTACTAGTTACACAATGCAACACTTCCTTTCTGTTTGCAGGCAGTGAGGTCCTGTGAATACCATAGAGGGATTATTCTGGAAAATGCCACATTCAACATCAGCACACCTGCTTCATACACCCTGAGCTCCAAATGGAGAAAACAAGTAAAAAAAAATTGATTTAAATTATGCAGGTGGAGGATAATTAAATATTGATATAATAATTATTAAATTATGCAGGTGTAGGGTAGGTTTATGTGAAACTTCTGGAATTGCCACAGGAGTGGAGTAGACAATGAAAAACTCTGCATGGGGCTCTGAGCTGAGAGACAATGCCTTGAAGTTATGGTTGAACTGGGCAGCTGGTTAGCTGTGTATTCATCTGTAGGTTCATGCATGTGTTTGAATGAGATCCTCTAAGCCAAGGACAGGCTTTCCTCAAATGATCTGAGGTATAGAGAAGGCTATTCTCCCCTAGGCAGTCCTAAGAACTAAAGAAAATAATAGCAATCTCTCCCGTCATCCTGCTTTCATTTCAAACCAGGTTCCTAAAATGAACAGCTCTGACAACCCCACTTTCACCTGTCAAATAACAATAGTGATTCCAGAGCCAGAACGCAATGGCTCTGAGATGAACACATGGTTCAGAGAAGGGAGTGCGGAGGGTGTGTGCAGGGGGGTGGTGGGGGGAATGGATGGGGCATTTCAGCTCTGGACCAGAAACATGTTTGTAGACAGGCAGAGACGGGCAGACACGTGAGAGCCGGTTTGCTGGAGGAAAATTCTAGTTCTGAAGCTTTGAATTTTTATGTTTGACCATTTTGTCACTTGTGTCACTAAAAAAGAATGGGCCAGATGGTGGTCTCTAGTACGTTTTTCACAGCGTGGTGTCTGCAGAGGGGTTTGCCCTGGTTGGCCATTAACAATCAGACTGCACAGCTGAAACGAGAGCTCAATGTGGAAAGGCAAGAAAGCCAAATGTGAAATGCCCTTTAATTTCAAATCTCGGATGAACATAGATGCTCAGTTTTAAAAGCCCTCGTTGACAGTCATGGGCCATGTTAAGACGGTGACTTCGAGTGTCTGTTAGATTCCTGTCCTTTTATAAAATGGCTGAACCAAACAGTCCTGGTTTGTCAGCAATGTTTTGACTTTGTTAGGACAGCCTGGAGATTCTCAAACTAGAGCACATTTTAGAACCAGGGAACTTGTTACCCCAGGTTGCTGGATTCCACCTGATGGCACAGTCTGGTTAGTAGAGACTTGTATTTCTAATATCTCCTGGGCCAAGCTTCTGCTGCAGATGGAGGACCACACGTACTTTGTAGGTCTCATTTCTAAAACACTTTGTGATTCAATTGAACTCTGAAAAAAAAATTAAGTCACAGGTTTTCTGTTGGAAACCATCAACCTTTTCCTTAGAAAAAATAGGTAAATGTAGACACTTATAGTAGGCAGAAGAAAAGAAGCAAGGAAAGAAGAAAAAAAGAAAGGGAAGGAGAGGTTGAATGAGGCAGAGAAGAAGAAGGAGAAGGAGAATAAGGACTTCCTAAGGGACTCTTGGGCTCTCTCAGGAAAGCCTTGGTCTTCTATAGCAGGACTCAGTAATTTTGTTCTGTCTAAAAATATACTATTTATTTATTTTAGGCAGGGTCTCACTGTGCAGCTCTGGCTGCCCTGAAACTCACCTGCCTCTGCCTCCTGAATGCTGGGACTAAAAGCAAACAATACCACATTTGGCCAAGTTATTAACTATTTAAATGTATGGACCAGCAACTCTCAGCTGCCAACACCAAACTATGGCTATGGCATTGAGGAAGAGCCCCAGCCCACACACAGTGGGGCTGTCCCCACAAAGACTTACTTTACAAGAATGTCTGCTGGGCCGTATTTGGCTTAAGGGCTTAACAACCACTGGTTTAGGCTTGTCCCCCTTTCTGCTTGAGAAATTCTTATACAGGCCTGGGTATGTAGGTATATAAAAGCTATATAATCCAAATATTTACTGAAATAAATCATAAGAAAAATTAAAAAAACAATTCTTTAATGTGCATATAATTTTGCCACTTATTAAAGATGAAAGCAAGTCTGTGTATTGTGAGGTGGAGTGAGATGGAGATGACTCTTATTTGCTTTTCCATAAATAATGACAGAATATTTGATATTGTAGGGCTGTGGTGGCTGAAATGAGAATAACTCCCATAGGCTTATATATTTGAATGCTTGGTCCCCAGTTGGTGGAACATTTGGGAAGCATTAGGAGGTGTGGCTTTGTGGGAGGAGGTGTATCACTGGGGATGGACTTTGAAGTTTCAAAAGTCCATACCATTCACAGTTAGCTTTATCTCTGCCTCCAACTTGCAAATAAAGATGTAAGATCTTAACCGTTGCTACAGCACTACGCCTGCCTGCTGCCATGCTCCCTGCTATGATGACCATGGACTCACCCTCTGAAACTGTAAGCATAATAAATTCTTTCTTCTATAAGTTGCCTTGGTCGTAGTGTCTTTTTACAGCAATAGAACAGTAACTAAGGCAAGGGCCTAGAACATCTTCATTGTTTTTTCAGAGTTGATTGATATTTTGATTTTGAAATTGTCAATGCTGAGAATATCACTACATATAATTATATAATATAAAATGTATAAAAGCAGAAGTATGTTTACAGATATTTCAGAAATTGTTAGGAAATCTGTCCTTAAAGTCAGAAATTCAATTTTAAAAATCAATCAAGCATTCTAACACAATCCAATACAAAAATATATTAATTTGATAGCTATGTGCTACAGAATCATGGTAGGAAAATATTAGAAGTCTTTGTTTTCCATAATTAAACCATGTGTTTCTTCAAGAACAGAAAACCTCGCATGTATAGTAAAAACACTATAATTTGTAGTATATGATAGATAGTCTGGAGCCTGAGCCAGGGTGTTCCAAGCAGCATTTGTTGGTGTTATGTGGTATAATGGCATGTGCAGTACAAAATGCACATATGTGTTGATTGCCAAGGTTGCAGTGAAATTCTGAGATGCAACATAAGCAAGTTGCAGAAATACCTCGAATCATTATACATTTGATTTTGAGTTAATTATTTTTGATCATTGTGCATTCAGAAACTTTTGACAGTTGCCAAATGCTTTGTGATGCCCACATTCAGTTTTGTGACCACATATAAGAGTGCAAACCCTACACCCAACATGTTGTTTAAGAATCCATGGTTTAGGGGCTGAAGAGATGGCTCAGTAGACAAATCACTTGCCATACAAGCATGAATATTGGAGTTCAGATCCCCAGTATCCATATGAAATGTGGTAACCTGTCAGTAATCCTAGTGATTGACAAGTTGAGATAGAGGATCCTGTGGCAAGCTGGCTAGCTACAAATTGGTGAGCTCTGGATTCAGTGAGAGACCCTGTCTCAGCAAACAATGGAGGAAGACATTCAATATCAATCACTAGCCTCCATATGCACACACATCCCATACACATGCAGACACATGCATTGCATGCATACCACACATATCCATACATATACAGAAATTGAGTTTAAAGAGAAGACTCTGTGGTTTAGAGCATGGGGTTTGAGATTAGGCAGGCCTATGTTGACTGTGCAGCCTTTCGTTGACCCTAACCTGTCACAGCTTTGCTTTCCTCATTTGGAAATGGGATATTTCTCTTGCTATAAATGTGCTGAGAATTAACTGAGCTAATCCACTCAAAGTTCCTAGCATTGCTCCTAAATGGTATTATCTTGGTTTTTAATAGTATTGTTAATAGTAATGCAGCATGAAAGCTCTTTGTGAGTCACACAGGATATGACTCATATAATAGTGTTGCTATTGGTAAGAAGAGGGGCACTTGGGAATTATCCAAGTTCAAATGAAGACTGAGAATGTGGCATTTTATTCTAGAATTGAGTGCCAAGATGGGTGGAAGTCTTGTAAGGCTCTGTAAGCCCCAAACTCATCCTGTCTTCTCTGGGACACTGGGTGTCTTCCTGGGCCCAGATCAATTTCCTTGCTCCTGGAATGTTATTTCTTTCCCTTAGCCCACCTTTCCTCTCTTTTCTCCCTTACTCCACCTTTCAGCTTCTTTCATTTTCTCAGACAGGTCAAACTATATTGTTCTTTGCTTTTGTGATGACCTGCTTGCAATCCTCATGCTTGGGAAGCAGAGATAGGATCCTGGGGCAAACTGGCTTGCTAGACTAGCCAAATTGATGAGCTCTGGGCTCAGTGAGAGACCCTGCCTCAGTAAATAAAATGCATAATGATTGAAGAATACACCTGACATTAAGCTCTGGGTTCTACACGTGTGAACACACATGTGCACCCACACATATGTGTTCCCATCCACATGTGAACATGCACACACAAATGCCATCATACCACACATACATGTACATACCCAATAAATTTTTTAAAAATAATCTTTGGTTTAGAATTTGAGTGCTAATTTCCTTGATTTTTGAACTGGCCCATGTCTGTCCTGGTGATCATCATGTATCCCGAAGTTACCACTAAACTGCCACTTAGCCCATGTCCAGTGACTATTTTATGAATGAATAAGCCAGTTTTACCCGATCCATTCTTGGCTCAAAGGAAAATAGTGAAGCTTCCCTTTTGGTGTCTTCAGCTCAGACTCCTGCCTTTGGAAAAGGATGATAGGTGAATCAAAGTGAAGAGTTCTCCTGAGTTCTATGCCTTCCACCTCCTTCCATTGTGGCCAGGGTCCCACCATCAACTTGGATCTTTAGTGCATTCTCCTGCTATACTGTTATGAGACCATTTGTCAGTCAGTTCCACTCAGTCAAGATGAGTACGAGAACAGTGAATATGTTCTCTAAGGGGTTGGTTTAGCAGAACACTTTAGGGATACAAGGCCTTAATGCCATGATGTAGCTCTTGAATGGTTTACTCCTGGGCTGAGGCAGATGGATGACAGGATGCCTATAATGTTTCTAATAACAATCCAGTACTGTCTGTCTGCCCTGAAGCAGCACTGGGGCAAACAAATGGGTACAAGGGAGGCATTTGTCATCACTAAATTTAATTCCCCCAACAGAGTGGTTTGTGGTGGTTTAAATAGGACTGGCATGCTTAGGCTTATACATTTGAATGCTTGGTCATTAGGGTGTGGTACTATTATGCAGTTTGTCTTCATTGAGGTAGTTGTGGCCTTGTTGGAGGAAGTATGTCACTGAGGGTGGGCTTTGAGGTTTCAGAACCCAAGTCAAGCCCGGTGGCTCTCTCTCTCTCTTCCTGCTGCCTGTGGATTCAGATCCAGCACCATGTCCGCCTGTGTGCAGACATGCTTCCCACCATGACAATTTGGACTAAACCTCTAAACTGTAAACCAGCCCCAATTAAATGCTTTCTTTTTATAAGAGTTGCCATGGTCATGGTGTCTCTTCCTAACAATAGGACATTGACTATGACACTGGTATAACATGTACTTTGCAAAGGACACCAATTTAGTGGCTTCTCTGTTTTATTTTTAACCAGTGATTTAAGAACTTAATCCTTGTGGTGGGGAATGAGGACTTTAAAGAGTAAAACTAGCTGACAATGGCTGTATGCCTGTTGGTAAATCACAACCTTTCTGCTAATTGAATTGAGTATGATGACATTCCTTCACACAGAGAATTGGTGAGCAGGAGGTCTTGGTTTGCTAGGTGGCATCTCCTGGGTCTTCTCTCATACCTGCTGCAGCTTTGATGAATATACTGTGTGAAAGGGAAAAATCAGTAGCCATCTTGAGAGACACTTCCCTCTCCCCTCCTCCAAAGGTATTTACTGACCAACAGTTTTAGAAGTGACCAGAAGTTGAACTTATAAGGCTGGGACAATAAATCTGTGTATCCTGGACTTGGCAAAACAAGATATGAGGAGTAATGGGCTCAACTGACCAGAAATGGAACTTATAGGACTGGAACAATGAATCTGAATATATATATCCTGGGTTCAACAAAAGCAGGACATAGGGAGTAAAAAATTTATGTCTCTATAGATACCCTGAATCCTGTTAGCCATCAGTAACCTCATGCTTATAGTTCAGCCAGTAACTTCAAAGAACTACCTCACCCCTACCCCCCTTGTCCAATCCCAAGCTACATGTAAACCTTTCCTATATAAACCCCTTCAAGTGAGTGCTCAGGGCCTTTTTCCTCCACCCGCTGTGTCCTGTGTCAGATGTTGGATGATGGCAGACCAAGCTTGCTTGTTTTGTTATTAAAAAACCTCTGTGTGCTTGCATCGGATATTGGCTCTGTGGGGGTCTTGCAACCTGGGCACAATACTATGCACCCTGACAATTGCCCCATGGGATCCAAGCAGGTAGCATTTCACCCATTTTGTGCCTGAGAGATTTCTTAAAGCTACGGGAACTTCATTTAGCCATAGCTTTCCAGGTAGAAGTAGGTTAGTACCCTAGGGGCAAGCCCCAGACAATAGTGTGGGAATTAATGCTCAAGCATGCCAGACTTCTGCACCGTGAACAGATCATTCTGGGAAGCACTTGTGTTCCTCAGAGCCCGTGGACCTGGGCTTGCACTGCCTGCACCAGCAACCTCAGCTGTCCACCTTTCTAGACGCTTCCTTTCCTTGTCTCACTATCTTCCTTCCTCAGCTTTGGGGAGTTTGTCTGTTGTTATTATTAGTCTGTGTATTATTAAAGGACCAACCTTAATAATATACTTCCCAGGGGCTCAGAAGAGAAACTACGAATGGCGAGAACTATTTTCAGGAAATAGAATCTCAGCACACTGAGCTCTTTAGTCCATTTGCTTTAATTCTCTGGGATAAAATCCTATCTACACAGCTACAGTTCTGTACTCAAGCCTAGTTCCTTTCTGTTTAATTCTCTCTATATTTATCTACTGTCTCCTCTAAGTTCTAACTTAATTCTCTCATCTTAATTCTGCCTCATTTAGGCCCTTCTCATCTTGTTCTTACCCATCTAGTACTTTCCCGCCTGGCTCTTCCTCATCTTCCATCCTGACCTCCAGTTCTCTAGTCAAAAATCCTCTCCAGCCAAAATCCTCAATATTCTCTCTTCATTCTCCTTACACTTCAGTCCCCTCTATTTCTGAGGTGTTCAGTTATAAACCCAAGCCATAATGATCCTCTGGCCGAGCAAGGTCACCAGACTTGAATTCTTACAGGGTCATAAAGGCAGGTAAGAATTTTCCTCAGGCAGTGGCCGTCAGGCTTTCTTTTATAACCCAAATGAGTGCTAATGATAGGTTAGTCAAGAAGGGAATTTATGTGCTCAATCTACATTCCTAGAAGTTGTTAGGTAAGAAATTAAGAGTCTATTAGTAAGACTGTAAGGAAGGAGGGTCTCACCCTAAATTGTACAAGAAATAAAGCTATCCTGACCTAGGAGACAGATATTGTTTTGTTTGGCCTTGGATACTTGATAGGTATTTTAGATAAATACACTATTAAGAGTTCTTGGAAGCACTCATAGCATTACAAGAAAATCACTGTAGAAACCAGCTAATATATATACAAAAGCTAAAATATCACCAAGACTTCTTAAGCCATGGCTTGACCTTTGGAGAAGTCCTTGACTTTTCCAAATAGTAGCTTTTGTGATAGTAGCTGAAATCCATTGCATTTCTCTCCTGCTTGCATCATATTAGTTTTTGTTTGTTCTATTTTTGAGACAAGTATTTGTTCTATAACCTAGGTTGGGCTTGAACTCTCAATTTTCCTGTTTCAGTTTCCTGAGAGCGGAGACTACAATATGTAGTTACTACCATGTCCAGTTTTGTGTCTATGAGATCTTTTTTGGTGGTAGTGTGGCATTTCCCTTCTAAACCTCTTTCCTCTCAAGTCTTTTCTTAACCTTTACTATTGGAAGAAACTATGACAAGAGTACATGTGGTCTCAAATGACAATCTCCAAGTGTGTTTGCATGAAGAATCTTCTCTTTGTATTTTTATCTGTTAAAGACAAAGGCAAAAACAATAGCCTTGGCTGAAGCATATGGGACATCCCTGTCCTATAAGAAGGTTCTGTGGCTGCTGAGCATCTAAACACAACTACTGCAACTGAGGCATTAAATTTTGTACATAATTTCATTTCAATGAACTGAAATATCTGATGTGGCCACTTACTACTGTGGTGGATAATATAGTTAGACATTAGAAAAAAATGTGAAAATTTGAAAATAAATTTTGTGGTTGAATTTCTTACCTACTTACCTAACATCTATTCTTTTCTACATGACATATGATTTAATTTGGTATTTTACGTTCACTTACAAAAATACAAGCAAGGTCTGATTTCTCAGAGGTCCTCCTCGGGGTGGTCTGAGATCTTCTATCCAGGCGAAGGTAGGACCTGGGACAGAGATGATGTCTCTTTGCTTTTCCCTTTACCCTGTTGTCATACTTGATCATCTGTCGTTCTTTGAGCGACACAGACATTTTTCATCATCAGGAAGAAAGCTGCATGCTAAGAAGGGTTCGAGCATTAAATGGAAGAAGCCAGAGACCTGATGCCCTTCTTATCTGCCCCACCAGCTCTGGCTTCTCTACTTCCATACTTTGTGACAAACAAGATAAAACCCTAATCATGGATCTTTGCAGCAGAATGTGTCGTAACTGGCATATATCACTTCAGACAAGTTCTGATTGAAGGTAGGTTAACGGTGCAATGTCAAGCTTTCATATGGATTGAGAGGTAGTGGAACTGATTATAAAACCCTATATAAGTATTGCTTGGACAACTTGCAAAATGAATACACGCTACAGCTATACAGGAGAAAATTGTCCTCACAAGTCATTTGCTTTTGAAAGACCAACTATTAGGGGATGGTAGAAGCATCTTGCAATAATATGAGGCATTTCCTCTTAAGGAATTTTCTGATGCTTTTAGATAGCTCTAAACTCTCTCAGAGCATAAAAGACAGATTAGCATTGACAGGGTGGAGGGTGCTAGAGCAGCTAATACGTAGTACACTCTTGGCACCCCTGGGGGGTAGTTGGAGATAACCCATGTGGGCCCTGGACAGATAACCACACACCTAGTTCACCTCCAATTATGATAGACAACTTCTCAAAAAATGTTCACAATTGCTTTGCAGTCCATTATCAAATATTTGGTGAATGTTTTGGTGACCAAGTTTATTTCTTCCTACCATACGGATCACAAACTAGCCACAGCCCACTCTTCTGTCACAGGAAAAACTGTATTTTACTCTCCCAGGCTTTTACTGAATATAGTGTTTTGAACTGAGTTCCTTAAAACATCAATGCTCCATATTGCTCCCCACACTCAAATATAAATCTTTAGAATGGTGTACTTTACAAGCCACATTCTGGAGTCTTTTCTGATTGGTAATCACACTGCTTCCTTATTAATACTGTAAAAAATGTAAAAGGCATAAACATTTGCAATCTATCTGTTCTCTCCATGTGGGCATACATCAGGGGCTGCCTAAACATCCCTAATGGTTCACCCATCATATTTTTTATGAGTTTATATGGGAAGAAAATTGTACCAGAAAACAGAATTCGATGACTGCCATTCTATGAATAAATTCTGTTATCTTTGATATTCTGGGTATAATAAAAACATACAAAAGTTAAATTTCAGCATCCTTGCAGAATTATGTCAACTGCTTTTCATGTCAATAAGACAGTGGCATTTCCACCAACATTTTTTCCCTCCGAAAATACTCTGTGGTTTTCAGGTTATGTTCTCATTATCACAACTTGTCTTTAATAGCAAGAGACTGTGCATGTTGGCTAATTTATGTAGTCAACAAAGTCTGAACAAAATGAAGAGTTGTAATTTTAAAACATGGAGCTCAGTAAAAATCCGTGTAACATTTGGATGAGATTAAAGTCAGGTTTCCATAAAAATGGGTTTTATGTGAGTTAGACCCAGAAATGTCTTGGTAGAGTAACTTTGATCAATCAGTTTTTCTTCCTTCCTTCCTTCCTTCCTTCCTTCCTTCCTTCCTTCCTTCCTTCCTTCCTTTCTTCCTTCCTTCCTTCTTTCCTTCCTTCCTCCTTCCTTCCTCCTTCCTTCCTTCCTTCCTTCCTTCCTTTTTCTTTCTTTCTTTCTTTCTTTCTTTCTTTCTTTCTTTCTTTCTTTCTTTCTTTCTTCTTTCTTTCTTTCTTTCTTTCTTTCTTTCTTTCTTTCTTTCTTTCTTTCTTTCTTTCTTTCTTAAATTTACTGGCATCTTCAAATGACTAAACTATTTTGTGTTGGAGTCAGTGAAGTCAGTTTAAGATTTTGTCTTTGTCTCTGGTGTCCTCTACCTCCCAAATGCAATGGATTCTCCTGAATTACCCAATTTCCATATTTGCATATTGATTCCCCATGCTTCCCTCATATGATAACACATTCTAAGCAATATATAGGCAGCCTGTAGCTCAGATCACTTATTGCCCTACAAGCCATCCGAAGTCCAGTTACTTTCCATTTGGGGCTGACTTTCACATGCAGCTATTTAAGCTTTCATTTCTGTATTAATTGTCAAGAGTTAGGTAAGTACACTAAAATCCCCGGGTAGTAGGACTTCTAAAGCTCTTAAAACAAAACCTGTGTCACCTAAATTCCCACCCACTGGGCCTGCGTGGGCTGTACATGTAAGCTGCAACCCAAAAACAGATTCCAGATTGGGGACAGGGCCTCAACCCCGCACTTTGTTCTAAGTTGTTATTTGGTAGCCCGGGGTGATACACTCTCTTAAGCTTTGCCTCAAGGGTGGGCCCTTTCTTGTCCCTGGCCTGAGCCAGCCTTTATCCCTTCTGTTAATAGAAAAAGGGATTCAGGAAAAGTGTATTTAGGGGTATATAAATCAAATTTATTCCTATTTTAGTAGAGTCTAAGACTTCTTTTTCTGGAAATAAGCAAGCAATTCAAACAGAAGTGTCTCTCTAGCCTAAGCATGTGTCAAATGGCCTCAACTCTCTCACGACCTGTAAAGACAGCTTCAGAGTTGGCCACAAGCAGAGACTTCCTGGGAAAATACAGCTCCTGTGAAGGACAGACAAGCCGCAGGAAGGTGCCCATGAGGCAGGCTTTGGCGTCTCAAGTGACTCACCTCGGCTTCTCTTAGGCATTGACTGGACTTATTTTCATGATTGTGCTAAAATGTATTTTCCAGAGCCATCAGGCCAGGTGACTCTATCCGAGAAAATGAGTGTTTTCTTTTGTTTCTAAAGTGTACATGAAGATGCTTATTTGTGACGAAGATTCCAGAGTTGGCATCCATGGAGCTTAATCCTGATTAATCCAAACTTGGCTGTATAATTTGAGCTCTTACCTTAGGCTCAGGTTCTGGCCTCTTGCCACCCTGGAACTATCAGCAAGTATCAGGACACACCCTGGGGCACCTCTCTGTGGTCCATCAGGCAGTAGAACTAACATCTGGGAACCGGAAATGACCCACTGAGTGCTTTGTGTGCCGTCATCTTGTCCCCACACTCATTGTCCCATGTTCACGGACACCACAAAGACTTGTTTTCGAATGACACTTGCTGGAAGTGTCCCTTGCTATTGGATGACCATCAGTGTTAAGGAGGCAGAACCAACATTGCTTGAGTATTTTCACCTTGAGGAAGTTAAGCCAGCAGGAAGTAGTATTGCCACTTGGGCACACACTGCATAAAGCAGGACTGACTGCAGGGAACCAGTCCTTGCAGAGTGGTGGTTTCCAGGGAGTCTGACCTGGACTCCGCTTAGCTCCCTCCCTGGATTTTGTGATTTCTAATCTCTGTTGAAATAATAAACACAGAGAGAGAGAGAGAGAGAGAGAGAGAGAGAGAGAGAGAGAGAGAGAGAGAGACAGAGAGAGACAGAGAGACAGAGAGAGACAGAGAGAGACAGAGACAGACAGACAGACAGAGACAGACAGACAGACAGATGGACAGACGGAGAGAGAGAGAGAGAAAAGAGAGACAGACGGGGGGGGGAGAAAGAAAGAGAGAGAGAGAGAAATGTAGAAGATAAGAGGTTGGTAGCATAAGCCTGTAATCCCAGGTACTTGGGAGGCTGAGGCAGGAGGACTGCAAATTCAAGGCTTGTTTAGGTTATAGAGTGAGTTCAAGGCTACTTCAGGCGATGTAGTGAGACCATGTCTCAAAATTTATACAAAGTAAAATGAGAGCTGAAGCTATCTCCGTGGTCAAGCACTTGTCTTAGAGACAGCCCAGTACTGTGGGGGAAAGGTGAGAAGCTTGTTACAGTACACAAGGAGAGGAGAGTATGCTCTCCAGGGTGACCAAGCGCGGTGAGCAAAGGGACCCTTGTTCAGACCCATAGGCAGCCTTTATACTATGTCCAAGTCCTCTAGCCCAGACAGCTTTTCCTGAGGGATATTCTCCTGCATGGGTAATTGGCAGGATTTGTAGGTGAGATGGATTCCCACTCAAGTATCCCAATTCCTGCCTCAGGTTTGGGAATTTGATAATGTGATTCGGAAGGAATTTGCAGTAACACCCTGGGATGCTGGAGTGCTCATTTCCTCTGTCCCCTAAGGCCTCCTGTCACCTCGTTGTGTTTGAAGAGTTGAAAATCTCTCTGTACAGTTTCTCCTTGCCTTCCCTGGGTCTGCAGCTTGTGTGCTGGGTGAGCATCAAGGTCGCACATATGTAAGGTCTGATCCAGCTTTGTTATAAGTGAGAAAGGAGCTAGTGGGCTTCGAACAGGCTGCTGTGGGCACAGAGGAGCTTGAGTGTTAATTCTCCAAACATCTTCAATACTCCAGGCATGCTCCCCAATCTGGCTTTCCCCAAACGGTGACTCAAAAATGGAGTTCATGAAATATGCTCAGAATTATTTTTCAAAGCTGTATTTATTTTATGTGTATGATTGTTTTGCCTACATGAATGTGAATTGCTTCCCTGCCTGGAGCCCTTGGAGGTCAGAAAGGGGCACAATGGGTTACCAGGAACTGGAGTTACAGATGGTCGTGAGCTGCCATGTGGGGCTGAGAATCAAACTTGGGTCCTCTTCAAGGGCAGTAGGTGCTCTTAATTGATAAGTTATCTCTCCAGCTCCACAAATTGCTTTATATTATAGAGAAGTTACACACATGTTTTGCAGAGTCTGTGCTGGAATACTTCTGAAACTTTCTTTTCTCTTGTTGTTGGTGCTAAGATGCTGAGAGACCCTAGGTGTTTAGTTGCATGTTGTTGAAGAGCAAATGCCCCAAAGTAGTAGTGTGATCCAGACACTGGGTCCCCTGGGGAAGGCTTCCTGCCCACTTCTGGCTTTCTCTAGGATCCTAGCTTCTGTCCTTTGCATGAAGGTGGGGAGGTTAAGGTTGAATTTTTGCTTTGGCAAGCAAAATGGCCCAAGATGCAGAAGGTTGAACCATAGTCCTTTAGCTAGGTGCTTCCGGCCTGAGTCACCATGCAGTAGAGGTGGAGGGCAGGTGAGGTTCTGAGGTGGCACCTGCCTGAGGCTGGCAAGAGTTCTGAGAAGGCTACATAATCCCAGATAATAATATGGAAATCAGTAGTGGTGATAATGGAGGGCTTTATGTGTGTATAGCAGGGCTTCATCCCCAAAGGTCCAGGAACTCTGAAATGGTCCTAATAAGTGTTATTATCTCCTAGGAGGGAACAATTTACCTTGTGGGCAAATTCTATGTGGGCAGGTAAAGCACCTGAGGAGTGAGAACAAGTCCCTAAGGATGCTGTCTATCACCAGGGACAAGGACAAACAGCCCTATTTGGAGAATCAGGGGTCTAAAGAACCTTTTCTCCCTGTTTCCTTAAAAAGGCTGGCTTATGTTCGGAGGTAGAGTGATAGGCTGGAAGTACGTTTCTGTGTGTGTGGTTAGTTTCAGGTCTGCTGATGGAAACACTGCTATAGCATTCACAAAGAATGTGGTCAAGCGGGAGGCAGGCAAATGCCTTCTGTTCAAGTAAAACCCAGTGAAGACAAGCCTATGCTTGCTTTCAGTGAGGGCCCAATGTGGAGGGGCAGCACAATGGCTCTTCTCAGTGTCGCCTTGACTACAACTGGAATTAACTAAAACCCAAGCAGCTGAGTACATTCGTGAGGGATTTTTCTTAATTAAATTATTTGAAATGGAAAGACCCACCTCTGATCTGGATCGTTTTAGGTGAGAAGACCTACCTTTAATCTGGGCCACACCTTCTGCTGGTGGCCCAGATTAAAGGACATATAAGAAGGAAGCTTTTGCTCTTTGCCTGCTTGCCCTCGCTCTCACCAGCAAGTCCATTCCTTCACTGGCATTAGAGCCTACTTCTTCAGGATTCTGATGTGTACTGAAGACCGGCTGAGACATCCAGCTCCATGGACTGAACAACTACTGCATTCTTGGACTTTCTGTTGGTAGACAGCCATTGGTAGACTAGCTGGACCACAGCCTGTAAGCCACTCTAATAAATCATATAGAATATATATGCATATATATAATTATAGCATATATCATGTTAATATATGATAGTATAACATACATTATAATTAGTATTATATATAATAGAATATATATAATATCAGTGTCTTAGTTAGTGTTTCTATTGCTGTGAAAAGACACCATGACCATAGCAACTCTTATTAAGGAAGACATTTAATGGGGTGGCTTGCTTACAGTTTAGAGGTTCAGTCCGTTATCATTATGGCGGAGATCATGGCGGCATGCAGGCAGACATGGTGCTGGAGTGTAGCTGGGAGTCCTACATCTTGCAGGTAACAGGAAGTTGACTGAGACATGGGGTGGTATCCTGAGCATAGGAAACCACAAACCCCACCCCCATAATGACACATACTTGAAAAAACTAAAGTCAGAGAGATTATTACTCTGTCTTGTGGTTACTAGTGTTGATATTTACTCTGCTCAGCTTGCTCCTTTTCGTTATAAATCTTTATAAGCATGAACACTAGTAACCACAAGACAGAGTCTATACTAGGTTGTTTTGAGATTTCCTCTGACAAAAGAATTAATCCAAAACTCTTCACTTTAGCCCCAGGATAAGGACAAAAGGCAGCTACTTTCTTCACCAAAATATCACAAGAATGGTCTCTAGGCAACATACTTAAACTCTTCTCCTCTGAAACCTCTTGAGTGAGCCCTGGACAGTTCAAATAACTCTTAGCACCTCTGTCTTCCATACCCCTACTAGTATGGCCCACTAAGAACTGTTTAAAGTATTCTACTGCTTTCATAACCAAAGTACCAAAGTCCAAATTCCTCCAAACAAAAACAAGGTCAGGCCTATCATAGCAATATCCCAGCTCCTGGTACCAATTTCTGTCTTAGTTAGGATTTCTAATGCTGCGAAGAGACACCATGACCATGGCAACTCATAAAGAAAAACATTTAATTGGGGTGGCTTACTTACAGTTCAGAGATTCAGTCCATTATCATCATGGTGGGGAGCATTGGATAGGTATAAGATATTATGGTAGATTATTGTATATACTAGTATACAAATTTAGTAAAATAGCAGCCTTAGATAATTTGCACTGTAATTTGCACTGTTATGGATTCTTATATGTTGATACAAATGTAAACTATTTTTATATTCCTGTTTAAGATAATTTGTATATTGATACAAATACAGAACTATATTTGTTAATAATGTACATATATTTCTACTCTTATTTGAAATATTTGTATATTGATACAAATGTAAATTTATATCTGTCATACTTTATGTATGTTCTACTTCTGTTTAGGATATTCAGTATATTGATATATGTTTAAGATTATTGTCATATTGCATATCACACTATTTTTCCTACCTCTGTTATAAGTATCTTGTGTATTGTCACAATTTTGAAGTCATCGTTCTTTACCATACATTTGCTTATAGACTGTTTACCTTGTTTATGTGAAGCCTTAGTCCTTAGGTTATTTCGGTAGATAAGACATAGATTTATAGTCACCTATGCTTGTCATCTCTATAGTTACGTTAGTTAGGTTATCCAGATTTACGGATACATAGGTCAGATGGACAGATAATCTTCAAACACTTCATAGACCTAGAGAATATGGCATTTAAATAACTTAGAATTCTGTTGATGTGAGACACAATTGCTCCTGGCTACACCAATTTGATCCCGAGAGAATGTTGGGCTTCTAAGACATTTCCATTTGGAAGTTTGTCTTCTTGGCACAAAATGGCCTACTGGGCAAAGAACTGCCCTTACCTGGACGGCTGACAGTACAAATGCAATGCTATCCTTTCTGGACAAGCGGGACACAAGGAAAGCGACCACTGTACTCTGCCAAGACAGGGTAAGATGGTCTTTCAGAATTCCTGCTTCTGAAAGTGGTCTGTCAGATACTTTAGGCCTGTAGCCAATTTGAATGCACCAACAATGCTGAGAAACATTAGATGACTGTCCAGGCTGCCAGCTGTCTCGGTCTACTCTTGCAAGATTCCCGAAAGTTGCTAGTCGGTGGAGCATGGGACTCTTAATCCCAGGGTCGTGGGTTTGTGCCCCACGTTGGGCACCAGATATTGGTGAAATTATTAAGGCCACTCCATGTAGTTAAAAGGAGATTTATTTAATGGCATAATTTACAAATTAAGGGATAGGTAGGTTGCGGGGTCTGGGGAAGGTGTATCGCAGTCCAGCGGTGTTCTCTGGAGTTCTGCTTGGCCCACCTCCACCGTCCAGGGTCCCGGAACAGAGAGAGTGCTTGCCCATCCAGATCTCGGGTCTCCAGGCACCTCCCTTGGCCCTGCCTTTTAGGCGTGACAGTTGCCGAAGTCTCAATGGGGGTTGGAACTTCCAGATCAAAGCTGGAATGGCTACCCACTACAGAGCATGGTAATGTGCTGCAGCAGTAGCTGAGAGTCCTACATCTTGTAGGCAATAGGAAGTCAACTGAGATATTGGGTGGTATTCTAAGCATAGGAAACCTCAAAACCCACCCCCATAGCAACACACCTACTCCAACAAGGCCACACCTCCAATAATGCCACTCTCTATGAGATTATGGAGGTCACTTACATTCAAACTACCACAGTTTCTATTCCTTTAGCAAACCCTGGTGATTATAGCAAACTAGAAGGATAAACATACTCTACCCAGAGTCCAACCAACGCTGGCTCATGAAGCCAAGTCTTCCAATTTAGGAAAGAAACTGGAAATCCAATTTTTTTTTTTTATGAAAAAGCTCTTGAATTAAAAATATTGGTAACTACTTTGAATATTTTCAAATATCATTGGCTCATCACCCACCTGGATAAGATTTCACTCTTAAAGCAGAAAGGACAGACAGAAGAAAGGAAGGGAAGGAAAGAGAGGGTGGGCATGCAGTACAGGCAGAAGAAAGTATGGGGAGGTCATGCCTTCATAGCTGCTGTCACAAGTGGACCTGTTGGACTCTAGCCAACCTCTCCTGTGGGATCCTTTTGACTATTCTCATATGACCACATTCATGACCACATCTAGCTAGTTCATGCCCTGGGCAATGTCTAGACACACATGACCCTGGAATACCCCCTTTCCTCAACACTAGAAGATATGGATTAAAAATATTGTAGTGTCCACATAGATGGATTGATCTACACTGGCCACTCCCTCCTATTGCAATGAGTACTATACTTCTGATGTATTTAGCTGCTGGGGGATATTTTTCTGTATGCTGTGAATATATGTTGTTCCCGTTGGTTAATAAATAAACTGCTTTGGCCTATGGCAAGGCAGCTTAGAGGCAGGCAGGCAATTCAAGGAGAGAGAGAGAAGAAAGAGAAAGGCAGAGTCTGGAGAGACGCCAGCCTGACACTCAGGGAAGAACATGCCAGCAGACTGGTAAGCCACAGAACACATGACAAAACATGGATTAATAGAAATGCGTTAATTTAAGACATAAGAGGTAGTTAGCAAGAGGCCTAACATAGACCATACAGTTTGTAAATAATATTAAGCCTCTGAATGATTATTTTGTTAGCAGCTGCAAGACCACTGGGCCAGACAGGACAGAAGAAAAGTTTTGACTACGTTCAGTGACATCTTTTCTACTTGGCTCACTTGCACAGCCAGAGTCTGGTGTGGCAGTGATATCTTTATTCTCATTTCATAGATGAAAAACTGAAGTCAGAGAGATTATGCATTTGCTTTGTCACAGGACGACAAAGCAGCAGAGCTGTGAGGTCTGTTCCAACCTTCTGGGTTTGCCATCCATGTTCTGATCACTGTATGGATGTTGCCTACACTTCAGGATTCCTTTTTGATTTTTGCCACATTTGCATAAGCCTACTCTATTACCTGTTATACTTTACTCTAAATGATCTGTATTTTTTCACGTTAATTAATTTATTCTAAAAGGCAAGTCATTGACTTGTCATAGAAGCCTAATGTCTTGAATTTGAAGACATTAAGAACCCACAGAAAGGTGGAAGGAGAGAATCAACTCCACAAAGTTGTCCTCTGACTTCCACATGTGAACAGTGGTACACACACACACACACACACACACACACACACACACACACACACCATACACACACAGTAATAATAAAACTTTAAAAATACAAAAAGTGAATCTTTCCTTATTTTAGAAAGAAAGCCACAGGACTGGAATGTAACGGAAGTTTCTGTCCCACCAGCAACTCCCAAATACCTAGCAGCCATTTCCCAAATAATTGACTCAGAGGCTTAATATTACTTATAATACTTGGCCGGTAGCTCACGTTTATTATTACCTAGCTCTTACACTTACACTAACCCATAATTCTTATCTATGTTTAGTCATGTGGCTTGGTACCTTTTCTCAGTATGGCACTCTCATCTTGCTTCCTCTGCGTCTGGAAGATCCCCTTCCTCTTCCCAGCATTCTTAGTGTGGTCACCCCACCTATACTTCCTGCCTGGCTACTGGCCAATCAGCGTTTTATTAAACCAATTTGAGTGACAAATCCTTACAGTGTACAAGAGGATTATTCCATGGGACTAGAATGAATAGAAATACCACTCATCAGATATTCTCTTCTCCCTTCTCCTTTCTCCTCTCCCCCTCCCTTCTCCTCTCCTCTCTTCTCTCCTCTCTTCTTACCTCCCTTTTTCTCTTCTAGTATACCAGCATAAAGAATGTCATTGATTTTGGAGGGACTCAAAGTATGTGTGACACAAACAGCTCAGGGTATTTCAACAAAAGGAAGTCCAGCTAAAGAGCTGGGTTTCTGGTCCCCACCTGTCTGGTGTGTGGGACATCACTAAGATGCATGTGGCAGGGGGTCATGTGTGCATGTGTCTGGACCTTGCCTATTTCTAAAAGAGACTGGCTTTGTTTTTCCTGCAAGACTCCAGACCAAATTAAGCAGTAAAAGTATTCTAATTGAGTTGAGCAGGACTGAGGGTGGATCCTTGTCTTGTACAATTACATGGTGTAATCTATGCTTCCAATTATACTATTTCTCCCTCTAAGAGGAGGAGTGAGCTTGTAAGTGGGTTCTCAGATAGGCTTGGAGAGAAGCATGGCTGTTTCCACCGAAGGTTAGAAAGAGAGAGAGAGAAGCTGTCACAGAATTGCATCTGCCCGTGCCTTCCCTGTGCAGGGGAGTAAAGGAGATGGAGGAGCCCACAGAGAACATGGAGTTCCCATTGTAAACTACAAGACTTTGGCAGCTGCTGCTTCCAGCTTTTACTTGGGTCCCTGGTGGAGCCACAGATATGGGGTTGATGGTGGGAGACAGGAGGTTCATCCATTCTAAGCAGGAGCCGAGTTTCCATGTTCCTTTTTGGTACATCCTCCACGCCCATCCTCTCGGAATATTCTTCTCCCTCTGAAGCAGAGGTGAGAAAAATAGTTTGTAGTCCTCAGTACTGAAGTTTAATTTTTGTATTTAGTTTTGTGAAAGTCTTCAGAAACACAAGATTGTAAGGCTTTTCTTTTGTAAACCTTGCCCCCATTTTAGATTCTCACTACTGTCTCTTTGCCCAGCTCCCTGAGCAGTATGTGGACATTGAGAAACACTCCTCTTTCCCTTACATGGTATGGAGAATGCTCCATTGTCAGTTTAGAAAATAATGATCTGTAGCCAATTAAAGAGCTGTGAGAGCCTTACGCTTGGAGTCTGCTAAGTGGGCGACATTCCTTTAAGCGGGTAATTCCTTTAAGCAGGGCCCTCCACAGCCCTGTGAAACTGAAGACCATCTAGGAACTCTTGAACTGTTTCAAATTGTTTTCAAATGGGTCTGAATGCTGTTGAGAAATGCATAATTTACGACCTTAGCACTTGATTAGGTGTTAAACGGCTGTTGGGAGAGATGCCCTTGGTAATGCCGATACCATCTAGACTCTAATTATCACTTCTCAGGAGAAGTGAGGCTGGGTAATTGAGAACCCAAATTCTTAAAGGGTTTGACGTGTCCATTTTCTTATGCAGTTAAGCAAATTATTTCTCTACCTAGATGGTGTCTAATTGGTGCCAATTGATGAGAAGAAAGAATGGAGCTCAGAGCGAGTCGGTCAGGCCTCCAGTAGGACAAGAAAAAGTGGCGCTGAGTAGGAAGAGATCACCCCATTTTAATATTTTTACTTTAAATATGTGCTCCAGGAGAGAGTAAAGGGAAAGACAGAGTCAGCCAAAAGAAAACAGAATGTAATTAAGAGCCGACCGCCATACCTCTCCCCAGACTGTCATTACGTAGGGCTTTCTTCAGTTGGAACCCCTTCACCTTGTGTTCCTTTCCATTGATGGTTATAAATTATTGAAGCCCCAAATGCTATAACATTTATCCATTAAATAAGGATGGAGATGATGGGCCAAATCTGCCTGAGAGAGGGACCCAACTCTGGCTGCATGCAGTGGAAAAGTAAAAGGAAGAAGGGAGACCACGTTCTGTCTTTTCCTCCCTCTGCCTTCCTCCCCTGACACGTCCAGTCCCTGTGGAGCCCTTGGTGGGCAGGGCTGTCCACACTGAGGGCTGTGATGGAGGGTGGGAATCGGGCATGCCATTCTCTTCAGCAGTTTCAATTCCGGTAAAACAAGACAACAACAAAACCACGTGATGGGTAGCGTCAGGGCTCAAAGAAGGCTGATAAACAGCACCCTTTCCCATCCTTTTAAATTTGGGGTGAATTGGTAGATGCTAGAGGAGAGGAAAGCAAACCACCTTGATTACTAATAAAGCTGATTGGAGAATGTCGGTCACATCGGTGACTGACTGGGTTTGTTTTTTTCTCCAGTGAAATCAGCCCTTGGCCTCAAGCACTGGCACAGCTGTCTACTGCCAGTCTCCTCCAAGACACAGGCAGCTGGGCAGTCCCTGGGCTCAGAGTACAGCCTGGAATGAGTGATATCCTCTGCCAGGCTGGTTCCAAAAGAGCTCTCCCAACTCTCCTGTCAGGTAAGTCACTCCTGTCATGGAGAGGAGGGAGTGGGAGTCCCAGGGGGTCACTCCAGGTAATGCCCACCCCCTGCATGAATGACCACACCTAGCTTTTTATACCTGGGCTCTGGGGGTGGAACTCAGGTTCTTGTACTTGCTCAGCAAGTGCTTTACCAACTGCGGCATCTCTCCAGCCCCAACAGAATATTATGTGAAAATATTTGTGTGATTCTCTTAAGTACTTCTTAGAGCAGTGGTTAGGGTTGAGACTGGAATGTGTCAAAGTGTCAGTAAACTGGCCAATGTTTAGCAACAAGTTTGTAAGGCGGTGGGGGAGGGGGAGGGGGCTCCTATGTCTAGCACCTGCCAATCTCTGTGGTGTAAATACTCTGACAATACCTGATTTCAAGCTAACAGTGGGTGAACACTTGGATTCCAAACTGTTTGAAAACCTAACTGTTGGTTCTGGTAGAGCAGCACACCACTGTAACAATACAAGAAAGCTCATACCTGCTGCCATCCTCTCCCAGTGTGGAAAATGCCTCGTAGTCTGAATCTGCTAGCTACAGACAGGCCCACAGGAGTCGAAAGAGCAAGTAAACTCCAAGTTCATCTACCTGCAAGGGGATGCAGTACAGTCCAGATGATTTGAGAAGAGATTTTTTTTTAAGGAACTATTCCACATGCATAAACATTGTAAAAGGGGGGAAACTGAACTCAGAATTTGTTTTAGATTTTGTTAGACCAAGTCTAAATATTTGCTAACTAAAATAGTCTTTCTGCTCCATCTCTGTTCTTCATGCTGATGCTATGCTGTTAAACTTGGCAGTTAAGCGTTTTCTATATGCTGAGGAATACTGCATTGTGGGACAGGAGGTCTCAGAGCATTGCAGAACATGGAGGTTCCTAAAGAACTGCAGCTCGGGACCAGGCGTTTGACAAGTCTCTGACCTTGAGTAGATCCTTGCGTTTGCCATCCATCCTCTGTACAAGAACTAAAATAAACCTTGGAGGAAAGAAATAATAATTCTACTTAGTTTTCTTCATTTAGTACCTCTGAATGTTTTCACATGATTGGCTTTGGACAAAGTTTTAATTACTGTGTTTAGCAATCTCGTTATTCTAAGGTAACTTCAAATGATCCCACCTTGCGTTTCTCGAGTTTTTGTCTAATGCCCTCTCCTGTGTGTGTCCGTACCTAGGACTTCCTTCTAAACTTTGCAAGACAAAGGTGAGATGACACTTCGGAGTTGAAGTTGCTTAGGGCTCTTTCTCCTGTCACCTCTGCTCTCCTGCTGACACTTGGAGACACTGTGTGTGGAAAGGCACATGTCGAGAAAGCAGAAGCAGCTTTTGGGAGTGCAGGTCTTGGTTCCATAATCATCGACACAGAATTCTGCCAGCACCCTGTAAGTGTGGAGGCAGGACTTCCTCAGCCCATCCTCCAGATGAGAATATGGTTTGTCTGACTGCCCGTGTTCTGGTGAGACCTGGAATCAGGGAGCCTGGGTAGGCACAGCGGATCTCCTGATACACTAAACTGTGAGATAATACATGGAGTTGGTTGTAATTTGCTCTGCAGCACCTGGAAACTGTTGCAAAGTGGTCTGTACCAGCTGGGCTCCCTGCTTCCTCTGCCTTGCAAATGCAAACATTGTGATTTCTTCTGGTCTACTCTCATTGTCCCTCCTGTCTGCTCTGGGCCCCAGAGGCCTGACTTCTAGAGAACCACACCAACCCTGCTTTACCAACTGTGCTATCTCCTGAGCCACAAAGAACTTTCTTAAATGTAACTACTTATGTGACTCTCTCCAGCATTTCTTAGAGTAGAAGTTAGGGTTGGGGGTCGAAGGCTTGCATGTTTTAAAAAGATCTGTCTTTTGGTTGACAATGGAGTAAGGTTGGTAAGTGAGGTTCAGGCTCTCTCCACGCCAGGTTATATGTTGCAAAGATCTAGGTTGTCCGTGGAGGGCCATGGACTCTTCCCTGGTGATTTTATCCTGTGGCTCTAGTTGTCTCAGGCTTAGGGCATCCCTTCTTATGCCCTCACTCAGCCCTAGGGCTGGTTCAGCTCCTTTGTTGTCAACCCTGAATGCTTCACTGTTCCTTTTCCTGGGTCAGCATCCCTCATCTCTGCCTGGGCTTTGCTAATAGTTACTTTATTAGACTCTCCAAATTATCCATCCAACTGTACCACTGCGACTTGCTGGGAGCCTGCATAATACATGCCATCTTTCCAATTCTACACTTTCACAAAAATTCCACATGTTACTGATGTGCCTTAAGGACCTGGCCTCTATCCTCCTCTTCTCTCTGGCTCAATGGAACTCAGTATGATCCCTGAAGCTGGCATCAGACTCAGCCTGGAGCTTTGTTAGAGATTCGGATTCTTAGGCCCCAGCCCAGACAAACTGACTCAGAAACTCTGGGGATGAGCCCAACAATCTGTGTTGTAACAAGCCCCTCGGGGGGTTAGTGAGACCACCGAAGGAACTTACCCTACTGGCTTCTGCTTTAGATACAACTTAAAAATTTAAATTATAGCTCCAAAAATTGGCAAATAAAACGATAGATTATGTCCATCCTAAGGCTGTAGATTCTGATTCCTCAAACTTCTCGTGGGGCAGCAACATAATTTTCTACTCAGTTATAAATCGGTAGACTCTACACACACAGGCTTATACATTTAGAAGGAAAGACAAAGGGAAGCAAAAAGAAAGGGAGGTTTAACATCTCATCTTTGGCATAGTGAAATACACCCAAGAATGAGCAGTTCCCTAAAACAATGCACAATTACAACTGAAAATCTCACACCCAAATTTGGAAGGAAAGGCTATCAATCTTTAAAAGAATGCATTGCACCCCCATGAAAAATGCAGCCAAATTTTCATTTGATAATTTCATCACTTCATTTTGCAAAATGGTAGCCGTGGCAACTGAAATATGCGTTAAAGGTCTATACCTCTGCGTGCACACCTCAATTGGTGGCAGGTTGTTTATTTGCTTTTCTTTTTCATGTAGGCCAATGATCAGCCTTATCGAACAAAGCTTCTCTCCCTCCCCTTCCCATTTCTCCCTCTCCTGTTTTTGGGTTTGGCAGGTGCCTAGATTTTCATTTTTGCACAGGACAATGAGAGAGCAGCTGATCTACTAAAAGCAAAAACGAGAACAAAATCCTATGTACAAATGGAGCTTAAAAATAAGGGAGCTAACAGTGACTCACTTAATCCTATTCTTACTATTAAATCATAGCTAATTATTTATAAGTCAAGAGGAAAGTCTGCAAGTCTTTAATGAATATGGTTGATTGGTATAATAGGAAAGGGACTAGACAGGATTCTTTTTATTTTATTTTGTCATTGTTTTATTTTTGCAAGGTAAACTTTACTTTTAAAGCCTCAGTAGCCCACCAGCTGTTTGAAGGCACTTGTGCTATTGTCTTGGCACTTGCCTGTGGAGGTGATTTATGTTACTCACCTCTACTAAACAGATCTGCGATAGCTTCCTGTCTTCAGTTGACTTGGAAGCAACCATAACAATAACAGTGAACAAGTCCAACTCTGTTCTGTAGTGTGAAGGAGGTCTCATGGGATGAAATCTTACCATGCAATGCCTAAAAACAACCGCCATTGACTGCTCTATACAAGTCTGTGCATCTGCTGGGTAGATCCACCTGTCTGGGTTGCACACTGGCTCACACATGCGCCTGTGGTCAGCAAGAGAGCTTCCTGGAGCTGGCTGGTCTCTGAGGACTGGGATAAATCGGCATGGTTCCATCGTATTTCTCCTTCTAGCAGGCCTGTTGTGACTGGTGTGCTGGGTAGTGACAGAGTTCCATCTAACAGAGAGTGGAAACACTGAAGGACTGTTTAAACTTTGGATGCGAACTGGAGTATCACTATACTGCTACCACTGCACTGGCAATACAGCCCAGCTTCAAGGGCGGGACCAGACCATGGCTCTTGTAGACAGGGGCACGCCAAACTCCAGTTGGCTACAAGAGGGAGAGTTGGGTCTCTACCCGTCTACCACAGGAAGCTCAGCTCACATGCTAAACACCTTATTTTTAAGGGGGAGAGTAATGTAAAAATAAACATTATGTGTGAAAGAAGTTCCCGTACCCAATTTAGAAACAATCTGGTTGATTAAAATAGCAACATCCTACCCAACATCTTTTTTTAGTTTTCTCATTTTTACCATTTGTTTACTGTTCCACTCCATGTAGACAAACTTCCATATTTGTGTGTGTGGGGGGGAGCATAAGGGATGTATGTGTGTATGTGTGTATGTGTGTGGGTTCCTCAGGAGTTAGCCACTTCGTAATTTTAGACAGTGTCTCTCATTGGCTTGAAGCTCACCAAGTAGGCTAGGTTGAGAGAGCCACCCGTTTCTACCTCCCAGTGTTGGAATTACAAAAGTATGAAGTGTGCCACCATGCCAGGACTTTTTATGTGGATTCTGGGGATGAAACTTAGCTTCGTGTGCTTGCAAGCCCAGCACTTTACCGACTGAGCCATTTATCTAGTCCTCAGAGAAACTCTTCTATTTAACTTATTTGTTGGGATGATACTGGAATCATCTTAGCCCTTTGTTTACAAATACATCCTATGGGTTTTCGACTTTTCATCAGACGGGAATATTTTCTATCATTCCAAGCTTTGTTTGGTTTTGGAGAGTGTTCTTGTTATATAGCCCAGGCTGACACTGAATTTGCGATCTTCCTGCCTCTGCCACCCTAATGCTAGGTTTTCAGGTGTGCGTGCCCCACCCCTGTATGTAAGTACAATTTTCGTTAACTTTAATTGTTGTCCACAGAGGAGTCCTTGACTTTTTTTTTTTTTTTTTTTTTGTAAAGGAAGACTGTGTTTCAGTGGTTCACTTCTTTAAGAGGTCCTGGCTGAATAGGTGTGTCTTGGGTATTAGAAGTTAGTGTTTGAGTTCAGGATGCAGGAGAGCAAAAGCCCTGATGAGTGGGCAGAAAACAAGTAGACGATGCCTGAGAGGACCTATGGACGGAGCTGCATTGGAAAAGTGGGTTGACAAGAACTCCTGTGTACAGACACTTCATTTATCGGAGAGAGGAGAAGTTGAAAATGAAGGAGACTGCTTTGAAGAAGTGAAGCCTCCCCAGCAGAGGACTAAGGAGAGACTTCCATAAGAGCGAAGACCTGCTGAAACCTCCAGACTCCTCTCTGGAGTGTTTCGGGAACAGAGTGCCCACGGCGGCGTGCGCCATCACTGCTGGATCCATCCACACACACATGTCATTTGCTGGGGTAGTCTCCCTTTGGCATTATTTGGTTCAAAGTCTGCCTTCAAGATGGCAGAATTCATTTGCCTGGAAGTCTCAATGACGGGAAGTTCTGAGAATGTCCCTTCCAGCCCTTGCCAATGATCCCTTACCCTGCATAAGGGCATCTCTCCAGAGCTTGCCTTTGAATTAAGCAGATAACCTAACTTAACTTGATTTCCCCTTTCCTTGCTTGGTTCCCTTCCTTCCTGGTCCCACTTGCTCCCATTCCTGCTTGTTTCCTTGGGAGTATGACATAACACATGGCCCTCCCACGAACTCTTTTCCTTGGGAATGATTCTAGGGTACCCAACTCTCGGCAGCTGGTATCAGTGCAGCATCCTGAGTGAAGAAAGTGGTCAAGAGAAGGTTGGAGAGACAGGCCACTCAAGCTCTCACACTGCAGTCCCAGCAGAGGAAAGCTGTGACCGAACTTCCTTTTCAGGGGACCACCAGCTCTGCCAGAGAGACAGTGGTTGAAGGGACGGCGCTTTAGGGAAGGGCAACAGAAAAATCTTGCATCAAATCCAGGACCGGTTTCCCTTCTTTGCGCTGGCATCTCTACTAATTTCTATCTTTTTGATTGTGATAAAATGATCTGCCTCTTGGCTGTGCCTCAAAGATGGCATAAGGGAAAAAATAAAGGATTTGCATACACTTTGGGTTCCCTGGAAAAGAAGCATCCAATAAAAACCATAATTATTATTGATAAAATAAAAATAGCAATGTAAGCCTGTAACTAGCCTCTGGGGAATTTTCACATATTAATGAGAAAAATTAAGCATTATATTAAAGACTAAAATAACTGTCTTTAAGTTTTTCTTTTGTTCCAAATATTGCTGTTCCTTTGAGTATTTGTCAAGGCTCATGTGAATGTGAGCCCCAGCTTGGATCTCTCTGGGGTACAGATAAGGCTCTTTTGAAAAATGGGAGTAATGCTAACATTTCAGGGTGTTTCTTCTCTGAAGAAGGAATATTTTGAAATTAAAACAACCTCAAATTGTTTTATAAACAGAGGTAAAATTGTTATTGAAAAATATTGGCTTATGTTCTAGATAAATATAAACCCCCATATAATTCCATACAGTGTGTGTGTGTGTGTGTGTGTGTGTGTGTGTGTGATGTGCACACGTGCTCAAGCTTGCTAGACATTCTCTAATCAGCAAATACTTTCCCAACTAATGTATGGAAAGTGACAGATGGACCAGCAAAGGCTGAGAAGCGGTTGCCCATATCTGGCCAGCATGGTTTTGATTGTATGTTGGGTCGTCAGCCAGCTACACAACAAAACTATTATTTTAGGCATTTGGGAGAGAATTACCCAACATCAATGGGAAAAAATAGAGGCAGGAAATGAAATAGACGCAATATACATGGCAGAGGGAGAAAAATAGACCAGTGTAGAATCAGTTTCCAGGTTCTCCTGGGCCCCAGTCCCTCTCCATCATTAGGCCATCACTGCTTCCTTCACAGAAGTGCTTTTGGTGAGGCAGCTGTGTGGTTTAAGCCACATCAAACTGGATTCACACAAAGACTCACCAAAAGCAACATTCCAGGCAGCAGACTTGCCTGCTGTGTGGTCAACCCTATTCTAATCATTCATTCATTTTAATTATATAAATCTCTTAGCTGAAATATATGTAGTCTTGGGATGGTTAGTGTGTACTTACAAAATTTCTGTATAAATTCCTCTTATTTAATATGTTTGCTTGAACCTTATTATGGATCCTCAACCTCAAGACTGGCAGAAGTGACCAGCAGCCTCTGAACACATCACCTACCTCAAAAACCATGGCCATGGCGATGTCCACTTTCTGTTTCTTCATCAACGCAATTCTGATACTTCGTTATAAATGCTTTAAAATACAAATTCCTCTCTGCTTGACAAAAGATCTCCACATTGGCTCAAACAATGCAGGGTGGTCCAACCTACATGAGAGTTATGGGTGAGGGGAAATTGTCATTAATTTTTAAAAATTCTCATATTAAATGGAGCCTCTCTACATCTCTGTGATTTTTTTCTCTTCTTTTTCAGAAGGTGGCCTTACAGGCCTGGGTTACTGTGCTGGATCTCCACAATGTCTTAGTGTCTCATCCGTTGGCCCCTCATTAGGGTTGGGAGAGGGTGCTGAAGACTGGTTTTGAGAGGTGGTAGAAAGACGGCAGAGTTCTGTGGAACATTGCTATCAATTGCTACCCATGTGGCTTGAGATGTCTTGGGAGGTCTTGTCTATAGAAGATGACAAAATACAACATTTCCACTATACAAATATCCTAGGCTATACTAATTGCTTAGTAAGTGTATGTTGAGTGAATGAACGCTAGAACGTAGTACAAAAGAAGAAATGGAGACACACTCCTAAGCCTACCTTGCTGCAATGAACAGCAGTATCTAGGCTACCCTAGATATTTTCAGAAATTCTTTTTAAAAAAGTCATGTTGTCTTTATTGTCTGTTAGTGCTTGTCTTCCCACCCATCTGATGTCTTTCCATGATAACAGATAGTCTTACGCATCATAATCCTACTGTCAACATAATAATTTACAAAACATGACATCAACTTTTGACCACTGACAATGTCACTTTGACACTACATTATTTAATATGTCCATATTTTTGAGGTTGTAAATAATGATGCAACAACCACCCTTGGTGCTATTATTTTGTTCTAATTATTTCCTTCGAAGTTCACAGAAATGAAATATTTGAACCAAAGAATATGAGGGTTTCTTTCACCCTTTTAAATTAGCGTCTATTCATTGTATACAACAGTGACTTTTCTTCCATTTTCATACTTTTTTATTGTGTGCTTTGATGACATCTTCCCTGTTGACATCTGTTCCTTCCCCCTGCCCACTGGTACCCTTCCTCCTCCCAAATACCCACCCTCTTCTTTCATGTAGTGTGTGTGTGTGTGTGTGTGTGTGTGTGTGTCTGTCTGTCTGTCTGTCTGTCTGCATCTGTCTGTGTGTGTATTTAAAAATATAAATTATACTTAATATAATAACTCTAGTTCCATGCACTTTCCTGCAGACAGCATGGTTCATTCTTTCTCACAGCTACATGAGATTCAGCTGTGTGAAGACACCTCATTTTCTCTACTCTTCTATTGCTAGACATCCAGGTTAATCCCATAGCTTGGCTATTATGAATAATATTAAAAAGAATGTGTATAATTGAGTATCCACTGACAAATCACCGAAGGAAAGGTCTTTCACTCTAAGCCCACACTGACCTGTCCCTTCTAGAATTCTGAGTTCAAACTCCCTTGAGAATCTTGACCTTTCCAGACCCATGACTTACACAGCAGACTGTCAGTATGCATTTACCATGTCAAGGAATTTGAATACATTTCTTCTGAGCTGTGGCTCTTTCTCTTTGGTGAAGTGAATTCCAATGTTCAGCTAAGGAATAGATCAGCAAGAAGCAAGAACTAACATCACCTCTGAGTTCTTAACTGAAGCACAACTGAGGCAGGTCAAATCTGACTGGGTTTTTGTATGGTCTTTAAATAAAAACTGTTCCTACATTTATAAATGCTTGAAAGAAAAGATGCCAAAAGATGAGCAACATTTTTGATATGTGAAGGTTATATGGAGTTTAATTTCAATGTCCAGAAATCAAGTTTTATTGGAATACAACCATTTATTTACATCTTGTCTTTTGCACTAAAATGGCAGAGGAGGTACCAGAGACAGAGCCAGTAAAGCTTTCAAGGCCAAAAATATTCAGGCTGAGCTCTTCCAGAAAATGTTTTCTGAACTCCTAACTAGACATCAGTCAATCCAGCCTGAACATACTAAACTCTAGAAGAACTAAATTTGTACTGATGTCCCTAAATTAGCATCTGACCTGCAATTACCAGCACTTCCAGTGTCTGTGGGCAAGACTTCACCAACTTTCCATTGTCTTGGCCTTGACCCCAGCAATCCTTAGACCTTGGATCTGTGAAGTCCTCAGACAAGAGGTTTCCACTGTGAGCATGGCTGGTTTTCAGTGTCGCTGGTGCCAGTCCTGAGGGCACGCTTTGGCTGGGGAGGCAGCTGAGATGAAGTATGGCTCCCTTATTAACTTGTCAAAGTGTGATGCAGCTGCATCGTTTGCTCACCATTTGCTTAACTTAAATAAAGGTTGGTGGTTAGGCTTCTGTTGCGTTGTGCTCTCCTGCTAATTATCAGTGTATTTGTTTTAGAGACAATTAGCCACCTGGTTCATTCTCCCATTGAAGTCAGGTCATCATGAGTTACATCTGCTTTCAGGCCTCCTCAAGTCCAAGACATAATAAAAAGATGATGGCTATGATTATAAAAAGCGTGCAGGGCTGGGCGTCAATGGTACCGAATATTGAATTCCCAAGGAGGATTGAGTTACATCATTGTACTCACAGAAGCTCCCCTCTGCCAGTCACAAAAGAAGAATGTGGACTGAGGGCTCTTGTGGAGAGTCACAAATGCTTTCCAAAGTGGGAAGAGTGTTTGCAAAGGTAAGACGCTAATAACACTGAAGCCTAGTGAGACTGGTTCCTCCCAGGGCTCTGTGCTGATCCAACAAAAAAGTGACATGTAAGCACGTCTTATTGCTTGCAGAATTTGCATAAAGCTGAAGTTGTTCAGACCTGTGGGTGTTGCCTTTTTTAAAAATGTGCCCGGTAATGTGACATAATATTATGCACAATACACATTTGCTTTTATAATCCCATATGCTCTGGCAAACTTAGCATTTCAGAGAGAAGGCTTTGTTATGCTAGGTCCTCACTGAATCATGTTGATGATGGAGCTGTCCTCTGCTGCTTTCTCAATGTGAGGAGCTGAAGGCCTAGGACACTGAAGCCGCTCTTGTTGGTGGCTGCCGCACTCTGAGGATGTTCCTGGAGGACAATCAGATCCCGAAGGCTTAGTGTAATTAGTCAAGTCTGTATCTTGGGTGTGGGGAGCCTGTGCATCACTTACTTTCTATTGCTGTGGTAAAGCATCAAGGCAACTCACAGAAGGAAGGGGCTATTTGGAGCGTCTGTTCCAGAGGGATAGGAGTCTGTCTTAGACGTCTGTCTTAGTTAGGGTTTTCATTGCTGTGAAGAGACATCGTGACCATGGCAATTCTTATAAAGGAAAACATTTAATTGGGGTTGGCTTACAGTTCAGAGGTCTAGTCCATTATCATCATGGCAGGACATGGCAGCGTGCAGGCAGACATCATGCTGGAGAAGGAGCTGAGAGTTCTATGTCTTGATCCACAGGCAGCAGAAGTGAATGCCACACTAGACCTGGCTTGAGCATATGAGACCTCAAAGCCTGCCTCTACGGTGACATATTTCCTCTAACAAGGCCACACAGCCCAATAATACCATTCTCTATGGAGCAAACATTCAAACACCTGAGTCTATGAGGGCATTCCTAGTCAAACCACCACCGAGTCCATCACTACCTCTGAGGAGAGCAGGAAAGCATGCAGGTGTGGACTGCAGCAGCAGCTGAGAGTTCACAATCCAATCCACAAACAGCAAGGAGAGAGCACATGGGGATAGTGTAGGCTTTTGAAACCTTAGGCCATAGCAGTGACACACCTTCTCCAATAAGGCCACATCGCCTAATGCTTCTCAAACAGCCACCGACTGGGGACTAAATATTCAAATGCCAGAGATTTATGGGACTGTCTCATTCAAACCCCCACAGTCCAGAACTGGGTTCACTAGTGTGAGAGTGTTAAATAATTAACTTTAGATGTGTTAGTCAAGGGAAGACTGAGCAAGCTTGGATGCTGGAGAACAATCAAGCATCTATAGAAGTTACAGTAATAGGTTGTTCTAGTATGATAAAGACTATGACCAAAAGCAAATTGGAGAGGAAATGGTTTAAATCTTACAGCTTACAGTCTATCATGAAATTAAGTCCTGGCAGGAACTCAAGGCAGGAACCTGGACACAGGAGCTGAACCAGAGACCTTGGAATACTGGTTGCTGGCTTGCTCTCCATAGCTTGCTCAGACAGCTTTTTTTATATAACCTAGGACCTCTTGCCCAGGCATAACTCCACCCACAGTGGGGTGGACCCTTCCACGTAAATGGAAATGCCCTACAGACTTGTCTATATGCCAATCTGATGGAGGCATTTTCTCAACTAAAGTCCCCTCTTCCCCTAAGAACACAGCTTGTGTCAAGTGTACAAAAACTAACCACCATGCAGGGCAATCCAGCAGTGTCCACAAACCCTCCTGCTCTGTGCACTAGGGTAGAACATAACAGTGAGTGTATAGGTCACATTTAAAATTAGCAAGTGGCCTGAGCGCCCAAAGAGGACTTACATGAAGCCCATGCTGTCTTCAGAGCTGTGTAGTCCCTGCTCTCCACAGAGGCACCACTCTCCCTTCAGAGCAGCTTGTCTGGCTTGAATCTGGAAGACAGCAGAAGTGAGGGCCAGCATGGCTCTCTAAATCTGAGCTTTCTGAGCTTTTTTTATGGAATTCCATGTTGAATGGCATGTGGCCCCCTATTTTGGGGGGAAAGAGGCTCAGCTGAATTAACTTAGGTAAGTTAAGTTTATTCAGGACTTACAGATGCGCTTTCTATGTGAATGAACCTTGTAACCCCAACATTTCTCAAGCTCACATACAGAACCCCTCTTCCCTGAGCACCTGGCAGAAGTGTCCCTGGGAAAGAGGTACGTTGAGAAGCATTGCTCCAAAGGGTTTTGTGTGACAGGGGACCTTATTGAAACTCCCCAGTGAATGCAGGTGAGGGGTGGCAGCTGAGAGCCTGCAGAGTTCACTCCAGCAACAGTTCCACTTCACCTGCTCATGGTCCCTTTCCGAGTTTGAGCTTGCTTTCGTTTATTTTTTACTGGCGGTCTGATGTCTGAAATGAATGGCCCACTTTTAAATTTGTGAAAATTGATGCCTTGTGGAGCCGTAGGCTATAATTTGAAATGGTGAGAAATAATTTAGCTAATTGAACTGAGAAGTAACCCTCACAACTTTTGATCACCTGCATAAACTCCATTAGTTTGAAGATAAATGTGTAGTACAAAAGGTGTGCAAGCGGGTATGGCTGGGTGGGATTACCCTCATTTGCTAATGTGGCAGAAACTAATTCAGTCTGATTGTGTGTCACTGCTGGTGGCTTGTGAGTCTTACTATTTGAAAAAGATTTCAACAGAGTGTGAAACATAAATAGTATGGGCCACATGAGAACTTGGAACCAAGAAGGTTTTTGTTTCTACCAACCGATTCATAGTATGGCACTGGGGAGGAAGGAGTCTCAGGTCACACCTATATTCAGATGGTCTCTGTTGCTGAGGTCTGTTTTTGTCTCTGTGCTTTTCTGTAGACATTCACAAGGTTGTTATAAACTTAGTCTTGGTTAGCAGTTATGATATACTTCAATTGGCCCTTCTCATTATACTTCTAAAACTTAGGTTTAAAGAATAATATTACTTTGTTCCTTTATACAACTTTGGGAGAAGTGAGATAAAGCAATAAAAATGGGATTTTTGGCAGACAACAATTAGTGTAACACATTAAAACTCACTGATACTTTTCTTCTTTATGAAGGGCTTTGAGTAAGAGCCGCAAACCCCATGGCTTTTAAATGAAGAGGAATGAGTTCTGATAAAAGTCTATTTAGACTGGGTATATGCTATTTAGTTAAACTTGAGAAAATATACACTTTGAAAAACATGTTTACATAATGACATATCAGAAGCCTTGGGGATTTAAACCTATTAAAAACAGCCAAGTAAAGACCAAAAGTGTGTCATTCATGAAAGCTTGATAATGCATAAAAAAGATCATCAGTGGCTTTGTCTCCTCCTAAGGCATGCCATTGAGGCTCCTGGACTTGGAGAGAGTTGCTTCTCAGATCACTAAATGGGCACAGTCCTATGTTAGGACTCCTGGCTATCTTGGAACCCTTATTTTCAAGACCACTGTCTTACACCATACTTGCCTCATCTCCTTGGGACACAAATGCTCACATTGGTTATGGCTGAGGGAAGAGTCATTTAGAAATGGATTTCTTAGGTGCACTGTATTAATCAAGGTCAGAAGATGGCAATATAGTAAACTTTAAAGGAGACTGGGCAACATCTTTGGGATGACATTTGTGTTTGCATATTAGGAAAATCTAACAGCTCGAAAGTTGTTTGGATTATGCATGTGGTTAAGGAGGCCAGACCAATAAGTAAATTTTCATTAAAAAGACAATGCAGAATGAATTTTCTTTCCATGGTAGATGGTGTATGTCATCAACTTCTGAAGGAGAGCAAAGTAAGATGGCAGTCAAAAAGTGCTCCCATGATCTCTCCCCACAGACGCACTGGGTAAGCAGCTGTTTTAGAACTACTTCACTCTGTGTGAAGGAAATCAGGTGAGAGATTTGAGCACCTGATTCAGTGTGACAGACCTAGAGGGTTAACTGAAGAAGACAGGAAAGAAGGGGCACCTCTACTCCCTACCCTTGCTCCCTGAAGCAGCCCTCTACAGAGGGGAGAAGACACAAAGTCAAGCCCTTGGGCTTGAAGCCCCCTACCAGACCTTCCACAGAACCCAGTGTGAAGCTCCAAGACTCCTACTGACAGACCAGTATCCATGGACCAAACCCCTAGAACCGACGGACAAGCTTCCCCTGTCACTCGTCTTCTACCTTTAGGCAGCAGGGGCTGGGAAGGATGGAGTTGGGGGCTATGGAGTAGGAGAGGAGGATGCCACTCAATGTCACAGGTCTTTGACTTGAAGCCTGGATGGAGTCTCAAGACCGGCTCTGTCATCAGGTAGAGATCACTGCACTGGTAGGAAGGATGTGCATTTTAGCTGTATTAGCTCCAGCTTTGGAGTATCCTCTGTGGCTTTGGGACTCAGGTGTAACCCAACTAAGTGTCAGCCTAGAGGGCCAAGAAATTGTTTCTACCACCCAGTCCCTAACGTTGGGTGGCATAGCAAACACCAGACCAATGTTCATGCATGGGCTTTTCAGGAGCTCTGAGATGAAGCAGAGACTTGTGTTCAATAAGACAGATTTGTGTTTCTGCCTGTATCACTGCTGATGGTGTGTGGGTCTTTGGGTACCACCCAGTCTGTGCAGGTCTTTGCAGCTATGAGATTATCCATATTAGCATCAACCCAGATGGCCAAGGAACTGTTTAACCAATGCTATTCCAGTCTTGGGGCTGTCTTTATTAGATTAAATCTACTGTGGGTGGTGTCATTCCCTAGGTTCAGGTCATAGACTGTGTGGTGAAGTGAGCTGAAGAGTAAGCATATATTCCTCTCTGCTCTTGACTGTATTCAAAATGACTGAATTTCCTTCTACGCAATGATAGACTGTAACCTAAAATTGTAAGCTGAATAAACCTTTTCTCCCCTAAATTACCTCTGCCAGGTTATTTTATAACAGCAAAGGAAATGAAATTGGGACACATCCCCATACTAGGTATAGGTTTAATGCAATCCTTATAAGAAAGAAGAAAAAAATTTAATCTGTAAACACACACACACATACACACACACACACACACACACTCACTCAAGCACAAAGCCATTGAGTTTCTTTTTCTTGAAGGAAAAAAAGGAACAAAACAGGAGGACTATCTGTCTTAGTTAGGGTTTCTATTGCTGTGAAGAGACACCATGACCATGACAACTCTTATAAGGGAAACATTTAATTGGGGTGTCTCACAATTTCCAAGGTTCAGTCCATTATGATCATGGTGGAACATGGTGGTCTGCAGGCAGACATGTTGTTAGAAAAGTAGCTGAGAGTCCTATATCTTGTAGGCAGCAGGAAGTTGTCTCAGTATCACACTGAGGGAAGATTGAGCAAAAGAGACCTCAAAGCCTGTCCCCACAGTGATACACTTCCTCTAACAAGACCACACCTACTCCAACAAGGTCATATCTTCTAATAATGCCACTCCCTATGAGCTTATAGTGGCCAATTACATTCAAACTACCACACTGCCTGACTTCAAAATATACTAAGATATACTGATAAAAGATATTAAGGGATGAAAAAATATATATGTGTGTGTGTGTGTGTGTGAAATATATATATATATATATATATATATATATATATATATATATATATGAAGTATACATGAGAGAGAGAGAGAGAGATAAAGGAGATTTATTAGAATGACTTACAGGCTGTGGTCCAGCTAATCCAACAATGGTTGCCTATGAATGAAAGGTCCAAGAACCCAGTAGTTATTCAGTCCCTGAGGTTGGATGTCTCAGCTGGTCTGCACAGAAAATGTGAAGAAGGAGGCTCTAATGCCAGTGAAGGGATAGACTTTATAGGGAGATGAGAGCAAGCAGGTAAAGAGCAAAAGCTTTCTTCCTCTATGTACTTTAGGTAGACTTCCAGCAGAAGGTGTGGCCCAGATTAGAGGTGGGTCCTCCTATCTCAAAAGATATGAACTAAAAGTGTGTTTCTCCATCTCAAAGATCCAGATTGAAGATGTGTCTTCCCTCAAAAATTTAGATTAGAAGAGGAGCTTCCAACTTCAAATTAAACAAAAATACCTCACAGTTCTGGCTCAATTTTGAATAGCCATCATAGGTACCAAGAATGTGCACTGGAGAAAATATAACCTTGTCCATAAATGTGCTTGTACAACTGAATATGCATATATGGAACAATAAAACTAGCCCTCAACCTTATTAGTTACAAAAATTAACTCAAAATATGTTTGAGCCTTAAATGTAAGACCTGAGACTATGAAACAAATAGAAGAAAATGCACAGGAAATTTGTTAAAACTACTATTCAGCAGAGAAAATAGTCAGTGAATGGACAATCTACAAAATGGGAGAAAAATATATGAAAGTGTAGGAGTTAATATCCAGAATATGCAAATAAGTCTAAAACCTCAATAGCAAATGAAACCAAAACCAAATAACCCAGTTAAAAATGGGTGGTGGTGCATCTCACAGGTATTTTGTCAGGATATTTCATAAGAGAAATAGATATTTCTTAAGAAGAGATGCCCAACCGGCCAAGGTATGCATGAAAAAAAATTCAGCTTCTGTATGATCAGGGAAATACAAATCAAAACCACAACAGATATCACTTACCCAGTAAAATGGCTAGTGTCAAAGACAAAATAAAATGAATGATGGAGACAAACTGTGTGAGAATGTGAGAAAAGACGATCCTTGCACAGTATTTGATGGAATGCGAATTAGGATAGCCATTTTGGAAAAGAGTATGGAGGTTCCTCAAAACAATTAAAAATAAAAGTAATGTGACCCAGCAATCCATAATACATTCTAAAGGAGCAAAACCAGTATGTTGAAGAGATACCTGCTCTTCCACGTTTATGGAAACACCATTCACAACAGCCAAGGAACTGGACCCACTGCACTGTCTGTCAACCAATGAGTGGATGAGGAAAGCATGGCATGTCATTCACAGTGGGACACTATTCAGACATAAAAAGAATGAAATCCTCTCACTTACAGAAATGTGATTGGAGCTGGAAATAATTGTTTTAAAGGGAATAAACCAGACAAGGGAAGAAATATTCCATATGATCTCACTGATTGGTGGGGTATGAAAAAGTTAACTTCATAGATATTGAAAGTAAATTGGTGGTTTTAGAAGTCTGGGCTCCAAAGAGACATGGTGCTGGGCTGTTAGTGGGAACAGGATGGTAAGATATGTTTAGACTGTGGAGTCCTATAATGTTCAAACAGCTAGAGGAAAGGAATTTGAGGTGTTTTTGTTTGTTTGTTTGTTTGTTTTTTAGAGACAGGGTTTCTCTGTGTAGCTTTGGAACCTGTCCTGGATCTTGCTCTGTAGACCAGGCTGGCCTTGAACTCACAGAGGTTTGCCTGGCTCTGCCTCCCAAGTGCTGGGATTAAAGGCGTGTGCCACCACCACCCGGCTAGGAATTTGAGTTTTGACCGTAAAGAATTGATAAATGAGGAGAGAAATGTTTTGTGTGTACATAGTGCATGCACACATGTGTAGGGATATACATACCCATGCACATGTGGAAGCCGAAGAAGAACATCAGGGGCCTGCCCTATGGAGAATGATAGAATGGAATTGAATCGAATAGAATAGAACAGAAGATAAGGAGAATCTCCTCATTCCCTTGATACAGGGTCTCCTATTGAACATGGAGCTATGCAGGCAGCTAATAAACTACAACACATTGCAGTTCTAGGGGTGTGTGTGTGTGTGTGTGTGTCCATAAGCAACTCGTTATATGGGATTTGAACTCATATCCTCATGTTCACGTACAGCAAGCATTCTTACCTGCTGAGCCATCTTGTCACCCCCAAGAGAAGTGTGTTTAACCTGATTTAAACATCATAGAATAGATTCACAACTCAAACATTAACTGGTAACTTATTAATATGCGTAACAACTTTTGTTTTAATATATCAGTAAAAACAAATTGTTTACATTTTAAAAATTTGGAACATTATAAATTTATTTATTTTTTTACTTGCTGAGACATTTACATAAAGCCTGATATTCAATTAAATTTTTGTCCCATTGCCTCCTTTCTTGCGCTTGCTCTTAGCTTTTGATTTCTACCCACACTCCTACAAGGCACTTCCTTTGTCCATCTTAGCAGACTTTATGAATATTACAAATAATGTAGCTGATATAAACAATTACCATTTAAAATACATGCCACAAGCCAAAATAGACAAAACAAAATGTCAAAAGGAGGTCTTGTTCTGCTGTAGCTTTGCCTGTGACCTATTTTTTTTTAAATCTGGAATCTTCTGACATGACTTAAATCTCTTAAAATGCATTGGCTCATCAGCTGAGGATGATATGGGAACTAATCAACATTATCCTGCAGGACGACTGGTTTTCCTTCTTTGCTCCAGGTCCTTGGGTTTTACATGTAGGCAGAAGTTAATGGAACATTGTGTTGGTTCTTTGAAAATTCCCTGGATGCTTCCACAAGGAAGTAGTTACTGTCTACCTCTTCAGGGCCTCCTCTTTCATCGGTCTGATTCCAGAGAAGCCTGAGGTTGCCCACCCCTGGAAAAGGCAGCCTTATGGAGTCCATGTATCCTTAAGGAAAGGAGAGGGCAATGTGGTTGACAGCAGTTGGATCACAAAAGCTTGGCCAGAGGTAAACCAATGAAAATGAATAATGGGTTCCAAGAGTCAAAACCCAGACCATTTCAAGTGAGGCTCCAGGGAGTGGAGCCAGCCTCACGCCACATAGAACACTACATTGTAAAAGAACTGCTTTAAAACTCAAAAATGATAAAATACAGAACAACTGCCCAAATGGTCAGACATCTCACTGCTTGTCCCTGAAAAACAGCCAGCACATCCTCCCGCTGCCTCAGATCCTTGGGCACTGCAGTCAGAGACCTTCTCCTCTAAGAAGGCTGAGTTCTCTGGGCGCCCCTGCTGTGGAGAGGGTCACTTTCTTTGTCTCTTGTTTTTTTTTTCATTTGTGTGTATGTGTGTATGTGTGTGTGTGTGTGTGTGTGTGTGTGTGTGTGTGTGGCGTGCATATGGGTGTATTGCGTGAGCACACGAGCACACATATGGGGGCGTTGCATGTGAAGGCCGAGGTCATCCTTGATCTCTCTTCACCTGTTCACTGTGGCAGGGTCTCTCAAACCTGCAGCTCACTGGCATGGCTAGTCTCACTAATCAGTTTGCTCTAGGGACCTACTGTCTCTCTCTGTCTTCTGACGCTGAATTAACCATGGGCTGCCACACCCACCCATCACTCCCTGGGTTCTGGGGATCCCAACTCCTGTCTTTATGATTGAATGCAAGGGCTTTAACCACTGAGCCACCCCCATATCCTCTCCAGGCTCCTTGATGTGCGAAGGGACAACAGTGTTTTTAATTTTTCGTACTTGGTGTTTTACTTAGCACTGAACTCACATATTCCATCCCTTTCTTACACATCAACTCCTCAGATAAAGTTCACCTTTCTGTAAGATATGGTGGCCATGGCTTCTTCCCCTGAAGCCCTCACAGGGACAGCACAGAAGGCAGAGCTGGAAAACAAAGCAATGCCCAGGGTGTTGAGGTAGCACACATGGAGGCCAGGCCGCTGACGTTCGGACACTGAAATGCTGAGAGTGGTTTACTTCCTGGATCCCTTTTCCTGTCTTCGTGACGGAGATAATAAGAGTTAAACCTTTCTAAAGTTGTGAGGAAAAGCGATAGATTACAGCATGCAGAACGCTTGGCACAGCACTCACTGGGCAAGTGCTGAGTGAATTTCAGTTGCTCTCAGGGCCACTGACAGCACTGGATCAGAGATTTTCTGGACATTGTTGTCTGTTCAGAGAGTGTTTGCGCTCACTTCCACAACAACTAGGCAGGTATCACAGGACAAGGTGCTTACGAAGTATTTTAGTTAGCTTTCTGCTGCTGTGACAAACACCATGACCAAAAGCAACTTGGAGAAGGAAAAGGTTTATTTTAGTTTACAATTCCCAGGTCACAATTCATCACCAAGGGAATTCAGAGCAGGAACCCAAGGCAAGAACTAAAGTAGAGGCCTCTTACTGGCTTGTTCTCCATGGCTTGTTCAGTCTACTTTATTATATAACCCAGGACCAACTGCCCAGGGATGGTACTGCCTAAAGTGGTCTGGGACTTTGCACATCAATCATTAATTAAGAAAATGCCCCCTAGACTTTCCTACAGTTCAATCTGATAGAGGTATTTTCTCAGTTGAGATTTTCTCTTCCCAGATAACTAGCTTTGGCTTGTGTCAAGTTTACAAAACAAAACAAAACAACATAACAAGTAATCACCAAAAGTAGAAAGCTACAAAATATGCCAAAGAAACTAATGTGGTTTTATTTTAAAAGTGTAGTGCAGAATGGCACAGAGAAGCTTAATTGCAAAATGGGAGTTAAGCGAGATCTCGTGGTGATTCCTACAGGCATGGTTGTGGAATGGCATAGGAAAAATCTCATTCGCCAGCAGGGTTTTGAGCAGGACTGAATGGTGAATAGATTTTGATGGGTGGTCAGAAGAGAATGCCCCAGCTTCAGACACCAAGAATAGGCATAGTTATGGAAGGAATACAGGACACTTGGCTGAAAGGACCATGTGTCTTACATTGAGGAGTGCATAATGGCTAACACAGTATGTGTTCTGGAAATATTTGAAGATGAAGAATGGGGCTGGGGCAGGGAGGCCTCATGACACAATGGTAATACGTCTGACTCCAGATCAGAAGGTTACATGTTCAAATCATCTGAGGTCAACTAATTGTACTTATTTTCTAATTATGTGTGCAATAGTACCTTAAAAGGAAAAAAAAGAAAGAAAATTCCCTTCCTACTACATGGAGACTTTTTGCCAGGCAGTGGTGGTGCATGCCTTTAATTCCAGCACTCAGGAGGCAGAGGCAGGCGGATCTCTGTGAGTTCAAGGCCAACCTTATCTACAGAGCAAGTCCAAGACAGCCAGGGCTGTTACACAGAGAAACCTTGTCTCTGTCTCAAAAAACCAAAAAAGAAGGTGGAGAAAGAGGGGGAGGGGGAGGAGAACTCAGCTGGGACCCTGTAGGAAGAGACAAGGAGGGTCAGCACCGAATATGTCAGGCAGATTCCAACCACAGGGAGTGATGATAATCCAGTCAACGGAAGCGGAGAACTCAGGCAAAGCTGCTCTGGGACAGAATGTGATAGCAATGTTCATAAACTCCTCCTTCTTCAAGGGTGATAGTCACTGAATACTGACGAGAAACCCAAGGAGACTGGCTGGTACAGTTCACTTTCTGACATTGGGTGGCTTCTGTTTGAGCCCCAGGCTCCGTAGCTTCCCATCAGTGAAGGGACTTTACAAGCCATCCCGAGTCTAAATTCCCTCACCTGTACAATGGGGTTAAAAAATATCCCCTTGGTAGAGTTGAGGTGAAAATTATGATCCGAATGCCAAGGTCCTTCTGGAGAGTTTGGCAACCCTGAGGACTTGATAGGGACAGCTCTTGTTATTACCATATGGTAGGCATGGTGCCAAAATGTCTGCGGTGGCATTGAGACAAGAAGCCACTGGGCATGGGTCTTCTGTTTAGATGTGGTGTGGCAGCTTTGTTGCTTGGATTTCATTCCCTGTGGCCTCCAGTCACCGCTGCTGGCCACACAACAGTGGAGAGAAGCAGTTGGAAGCTACTTCAGATGGTTTTCCTACATGTGACTTGGGTAACAGAGGAAACCCCTGCAAGAAATGAGATCTGCAATGTGGTTTTTTCTTTTTCTTTTCTTTTCTTTTCCTTTCCTTTCCTTTCTTCTTCTTCTTCTTCTTCTTCTTCTTCTTCTTCTTCTTCTTCTTCTTCTTCTTCTTCTTCTTCTTCTTCTTCCTCTTTTTCTTCCTCCTCCTCCTCCTCCTCCTCCTCCTCTTTTTTGCTAATGTAAAACAGTGCTGGAAAACTAACAATAAAATAGTTTCAAAGTCAAGTGCTTATTGATGTTTTCTTGCTTATAAAAGTTTTATGTATTTATATTTCAGGCCCTTCAAAATGAATGAGTAGCTGGGCTAGATTATAAAAAATGAAATAAACTCTAAATACCTTATAGGATAACTTTAAAATAATTTTCATAACAACATTTAATGCTTTTTTTAACTGTAAAAATATTTTTTAAGTTTTCTAATATAAAAGGAAAAACTAGAATTTCACTACATGTGGCATTCCTTGTTTGTCTTGTTGATAACTCACTTTTCAAGGCTGAACTTTATAGAACAGGCACTGGTTTAATTGTAACAATAAGAATAGGAACCTGGGGATCCAGAGGGATGGCTCAGCTGTTAGGAGGGTGCTCTGCGCTTGTTCCCAGCACTCACTTGGGAGGCCCATAGTTGCCTATAACTTCATGTTCAGGGGATCTCATGACTTCTCCTTTCCTCCAGGGGTACATGCACTTGCATGCACATACCACACATAAATACACAGATACACATAATAAAAGTAAAATCTTTTAAAAGAGAATAGGAACCTGGAGATATGAATCTATATATTCTTCAGATTATGGGACCCAGAGACTAAAAGGCATTTCTTCAAGACCATCAAGCTTCTGGGTGGCAGAGCTTAGACTAGACCCTGTTTCCAGTCCCAGAAGACAGACTCCTTCTCTCCTTCACTGGGCACATGTCTCTGGTAAAGGGGGAAAATACCCAATTAAATTAGTACAAAGCCACCAAGCTCCCACGATGAAGCCTAGGATCTGCAGACATCTAATCTAGTGTTATTCATTCAAGACCCAATAGCATCAAGTAAGACTCTACAGAAAGGAGGATCTCCTTTTTAAAAACTCTGTGTCCTATATTAGTAGTTTATCTTTAGTTTTTGTCCTAAGTTTTCCATAATATAAAATAAAATAAATTTACTCCTTTGTCTGTAATTCCAGAAAATAAGAGAGGAATCATTTCATCAAGGCAAATGTTCATCTTGCTGGCAAAGAGGTGTTGATGAGCATAGACCTAGGTAAAGAAAAACTGTAGGCTGAATGAGCACATGGGTTATGATGTCAACTGCATGAGTGCTTTGTGATCAAAGAGACAGTGAAAGGAAGAGTCTAGAATTAAGTTATAACCATCTACTGTTAAGAAATGGAATAATGACCCACCTGATGTGGTTAAGTGCTCATATGGGTATATTAAAAATTACAATGAAATTAGTATATGATATGTATCTTTAACCATGTGAGTTTTTAAAGTAATTATTCCACTTTTCATCTTAAAGGAATCTACAAATACTACTGAGGTGGGTTGTTACTATGTAAGAATCACAACATATTCTTCGTTCCCATAGAAATTTCTGGAAGCTATTGAATGAAGGGAGACCACAGTCTCAATAGATTTCATCAGATAAACTGGGAGTTATTTGGATATTGGAATGTGTCATTACTTAAGTAATTCCATTACTTCACATATAGTTTTACAGACACATACTCCACATCGCTTGTGTGACTCTTTGATTTTCCAGTTGTTACGTTTTCTTGTTTAAAATTACTTGTGACCAGAAAAGTTTTACTAAGTCCAATGTATCTCCAAACTCCTTATTTTATACTCAACCGACTCACATATATGGAAATGCAGAGATTATCTTTCAAGACAGCAGCTGAACTGGAGTGGTTTCTCATGAAGCCAATTTGGCTTCCTTGGTTGGAACCCAAGTATATTTGCCTTGTTGTTTGGTCTCTTATTCTGGTGATTTATCTCATTTATTATAATTTACTTACTGCTATCAAGACCAGTCATCAGCTCCCCTAGAGAATAGAAGGTGCCCTTAAGCCCATTGGCTTTCCAAAGGTGAGATCCAGTGACTAAATTCATTTCATAGACTCATCAGATGCTTCCTAAATACCAGGCTTGGTACAGGTGTTTTTAGGGATTCAAAGAGAATGGTTCAGTCTGTGGACACTCAGGAAAAAATGTACGCAGATGTACTTGTGTGTGTGTGTGTGTGTGTGTGTGTGTGTGTGTGTGTGTGTGTGTAGTTGGAGGTGGCAAGAGACTAAACGGATAGAATATGTAAGAGAAAATCCCTCTAAGCTAAACTCCTATGTAAGGAACATGTGACTCCACCGAACACCAACTGTGAGAGTGTTTGTTTAGATATGAAAAGGGCATGACGTAAGATCATCTCATCTTTTGCTTGCTTGGTCTTTCCTATGGCCGCTGAGTTAATTTGCCCTGTTGTTGCAGCTGCTGGTTACATTGCTTGGTGTCAGAACCAACACTTCCAAGATTTCATCTTATACTAGGGACCAGTGGTTCTCCTGGAACCACTTCTAGCACCAGATTGAAACCACTGAGGCACCCAGTCTTGTAGACTGCTCAACTACCAGTTGTAACTTCCCTTACCCCAACCAGTATGAGATAGCCAGGGATTGTTATTGCTGCCCTATTTACAACAGCCAGGGAACAAACTAAATGTCCTTCAAAAGATGAATCGATAATGAAAATATGGTTCATATACCCAATAGAATTTATCTATTTATCTGTAAAGAAAAATGAGAACATGTAATTTAATTTACAATAAAAGGGTAGATCTAGAAACGATTACATTGAGTTACATAACCCAGACTTGAAAGACAGACACCACACATTCTCTCCCATCTGCAATTCTTAGCTCCAAATCTTCATATGTGAGTTTACAACATGGAGTAACCACAGAAACCAGGAGAGTAAAAAAGGACCACAGACAGGGAAGGGACGGGAATAGCAGGATTCAGGTGATAGGAAGCAGGAAGTTGAATAAAGGAGAAGGAACTCCAACTAGGAAGATGGGAGGGAGGTTAACAAAGAAGGAGAAAAGAGGGACCAATAACACCAAGTTGTTTGGCAAAGCCTCAAAAAATTGTATTATTTTATATTTAGCTAAAATCATACACAACACACACACACCTGCCCCGCCTGCAGGGCTTCAACGGGTTCTCGACCACTCTAAGGACGGAATGATAGGGACAGGAGATACAAGGAAACACACCAAGTCTGGATTCTGATCAAGGTGCAACTTTATTTTTCTCCAAGAGGGTTTATATAGTTTCTGCAGGGTGGGGGGAGCAAGAAGCTGTCATCTGCATAAGGTGGGCAAGCTAAGGATGTTTGTATAGGATGTTTACAGGGTGAAAGGGTCAAGGGCTCTGCCTCAATGTCCTGTTGCTAGGCAACCTGACTGTAAGATGATCTAGTTCCCTGTCTTATGGGGGTCTGTATTTTTCCACTAACTAGAGATTCTATCCTTGTCCCTGACACACACACACACACACACACACACACACACACACACACACCTTAAAGGGAGTCGTGACACTTTGACAGTGTTCCTCACAAGAACCATAGACTAACAAAACCCCAGTTACGTTATGCCAATCATGATCAACCTCCTTTTGAATGGTTGGTCAGGGTAGTCCTTAAACAATATAGGCTATTGATGTAGCCCCTGGTTGCCTCTCAGGGGTCAGGAGTAGGTCCTTATTGCTACAGACACAGAATACACAGAGCACTGGACTCAGACGACTGGAGCTGGATCTGACCTGAAAGCCACTTTCTGTGGTCTATCTTCCATGGTTCTAGAAAATTCTATGCAACCCTCCAACGGAGGGAAGCAATGAAACAGTCCTACCCAGATGTGACACCTATGAACCACCACAAGAATTACCAGAATGGCAAGATGTACAGGAAGGTATAACAGGCAGCACTCACGTTTGTGAAGTGCAGTTACTAAATTCATTTGAGATGACTTGAGCTTGTGTCAACTTGACACAAGACTATGGAGCCCAATCATATCCATTATCTTCCGGTCCAGATATGCTGTCTCTACTTGACTCGTTCTACTTGTGAGGCTTCCCTTGAGCTTTCTAATGGGGACATGGGGTTCTCAATTCCATCTTCATTCCAGCTTGTGTTATCCTCCATGTTTCTATCTCTATCAAGTCCAGTTTCAAAACCCCAAATATCTGTTATTTCATTCAAATGAGTATTTGTGTTTTCTTGGACAGCACTGAACTATTTACTGCTGTCTTCCTGTGGTTCAGTGAAGTGCTTGGTATTGTCTTCTTTAAATCCCTTGAATTATTATAAAGTTTATGATTGTTCTTTTAAATTATGTGTTCTGGGGTTCACCCAGGTCGTCTTTATTAGAAAACCCTTCTATAGGACTAATGGGTCTGATAGGAGACATGTTATTTTGGGAATTCATGTTATTTTCATTTGCAATTTGATCTGGGCATATGGACTTCTATTGTTGGTTGTGTCTGATGTGATAATCTTGCCCTCCTTAGACTGGGCCACTGCAGGAGATAGGCAACCTGAGCGAGGCCAGGAAAAGCTGGTAAATGAGCTGTTTAATTGGACCAGGAAAAGATGGCTCCCAAACCACAGGTCTAGAGCTAGGGCAGGCAAAGGGGTGGGGTTCACAAATAAAGAGGATTCAAGCCACAGGTATGGAACTAGGATTGCAGGTTTGCAAATGGTAGTAGGTTGGAGTAAGGGATGTGGCTGAATTTTTTAAAGCATTTGAACTTGTAAAGACTGTAGGACTATTAAAAGTTGGAATGTTTTATATTATCATATAAATATTAACATGGCATCTTGGGGACAAGAAAGGAAAGGTTATGGATTAATAAGTGATGTGTTTTTATGTCAAGTTGACAAGGGGTCAGCTGTGCTGGCTAGTTAGTTGTAAGTCAACTTGACACAAGCTAGAGTCTTTTTGGATAAGGCTCTTCAGTGGAGGAAATGCTCCCACTAGACTGGCCTTTGAGCAAGCCTGTCATGCATTTTCTTGACTAATGATTGATGTGGCTGGGCCCAGCTCACTATGGATGGTACCATACCTGGGATGGTGGTTCTGGGTTCTGTAATAAAACAGGCTAAACAAGACAAGGAAGCAATCCAGTTAGAAGCCCTCCTTTATGGTCTCTGCATCAGCTCCTGCCTCCAGGTTCCTGCCCTCTTTGAGCTCCTGTCCTGACTTGCCTTAATGATAGACTGTGATGTGGAACTATAAGCTGAAATAAACCCTTTTCTTCCCAACTTAATTTTAGTCATGGTGTTTTATCACAACAATAGAAACCCTAAACAAGACAATTCTATTTTAAGAACTTAATGAGGCTCTTAATAGGCTACATCTCTATTGATTTCCAACTAAATAATTTACAGAAGTAAGAAAATATTGAGTCTCTCTCTCTCTCTCTCTCTCTCTCTCTATATATATATATATATATATATATATATATATATATTCTATTTTATATATTCTATCTATCTATCTATCTATCTATCTATCTATCTATCTATCTATCTATATGATGTATATACATAAATGGGGGCTATCTTAGTTAGTGTTTCTATTGTGATGAAACACCATGACCCAAAAGCAAGTTAGGAGGGAAAGGGTATATGTATGTATGTATGATATGTATGTATGTATGTATGTATGTATCCATATATATATATGGACTTAATTTACATTAAGAAAATACTGGGGCTAAAGAAATGGCTTAGCACTTGTTGTTCTTGCGCAAGACCCACGTTTGGTTCTAGCACCCACATGGTGGCTCACACCATCTATAACTATAGTTTAAGAGGATATGATTCCTTCTACTGACCTCCACAGGCAACAGACACACACACATGGTGCATATACATATATGTGGGCTGTCTTAGTTAGGGTTTCTATTGTGATGAAACACCATGACCAAACAGCAAGTTAGGAGGGAAAGAGTTCATTTGGCTTACACTTCTACATTATATTCCATCACTGAAGGAAATCAGGACAGGAACTAAAACAGGGCAGGAACCTGGAGGCAGGTGCTGGTGCAGAGGTCATGGAGGAGTGCTGCTGACCGGCTTGCTCAGCCTGATTTCTTCTGAACCCAGGACCGCTAGCCCAGGGGTGGCCCCATCCACAATGGGCTGTGCTCTTGCCCATTAATCACTAGTTAAGAAAATGCCCTACAGGCTTGCCAAAAGCCCAGTCTTCTGGAGGTGTTTTCTCAACTGAGGTTCCTTCTTTCTTAGGAGTTCTAGCTTGCATCAAGTTGACATAAAACTAGCCAGCACACAGGCAAAACACTCTGACATAAAATAAAATAAATCTAAAAAATAATAAAAAGAAAATTCTAGCTTAGCTATATATGTGGGTATTGTATATTTATGTTTGCTATGGAACTCATACTAATGAGCAGTGTATACCACACAGCAGCCTTTTACAGGTATATTTTCAGTCAGCAAACATTTGTTTAATGTGTGTGCATGTGTATGTGAATGTGTGGAGGTAAGAAGACAACTTTCGGAACTTGGTTCTCTCTTTCCACACATGGGTCCCGGAGATCTTACTCAAGTCCTCAGGCTTGGCGAGAAGTGCCTGTATCTTGGGAGTCATCTGGCGGCTCCCTGAAATCTTGAAAGAATATGCCCTCTGAGTTTCTAAATACAGCAACGAAGACTTTCAGTACTCAAGAAAGCAAATTTCTTCCATTGATTAATTAACACCCAGCAATGGGAGGGTAGAAGATGAGTTTCTTCTGACAGCCTTATGGAATGTGTATTTCTCCACCCCAAGGCTTGGGCATGCTCTAGACAAAATGATATTATTACACTTGGCTCTCTGTGTCTGTGGGTTCCAGATCTATAGCCTGAAATAATTATGGATAGAAAAGCTTCAGGAAAATGGAACCTTATCGTTATTCCCTAAACAATACAGTACAACAGCTGTCTACACAGGGTTAGGTATTGTAAGTAATCTAGGGGTGTTTGACAGCATATGGGGGGCACGTGTAGATTCTATGCAAATACTATGACGTTTTATAGAAAGGCCTTGAGCATGTCAGGGTTTTTGTATTTGATGGGAAGTCCTGGAGCCAGTCCCCTGAGGAAACAGAGACTATGAACATGATAAAAGCAGAAGCTTTGCATGTGCTCCCACGGCTAGGTTTGCTTGTGGGTCTTCTGCTGTTCCCCAGAGAGAAACACACTTTGTCCAACTCTGGCTGCCTCAGCCAGGGCCCAGATCAAGAGACGTGTCTCTGGGATCACTGATCCAAGGAAGGGAAGAGACAAATGGGTCAAGCCTGCACCTAACCTTCGGCCTACCTTCCCAACTAGCTCAGCCCAGTGGCAGCCAGCCTGCTGCTGGTGAGTGTGAATACACAATGGTGTCTTCAGGTCAGAGAGTTAAGGGTGGTTTATTACTCAGCATTATCGTGGTGATAACTGATGAAACAGATCATCTCTAGAGATTTGTTTTTTAATTTCATTTGGACATACCTAGGTATGAAAATTCACCCCAAATATTTCTTTCCACAACTATATTTGCTATGCAATTTGAGTACTCCAAAGTTTTAATAAGATGTTATTTCTCTGGATTTGGAAGAACTGGTTTGCAAAAGGGCTGTTCTGACTGACTTCTGGACATAATCTGCACTGCTTTCTGTGTCCCAAGGATCTGAACACTGACCACCAGTGGTGCTGTTGTGTTTTGGGAATACTTACAGGAATTCTGAGAGGTAGAAAGTGAATTATGTGTGAAGGTGGAGGTTTACAGAATGTCATACTGCTTTTAAAATGTCTCCTCTTGGGTTTGAGTAAACTTCTCACTCATAAGCTGTCTAATTTTCCAAGTTAAAAGAAATTCCCATCAAAAAGAATGTGAGAGTGAGGAGCAGTCAGTTTTCCGCTTTCAGCTAGGATTGTGTGCAGTTTATGTCAAAACACTTCAGCAGAGAAATACAAATACAGACTAATGTTTGACTTCTTTTGTTGTGTTGAACTGGAGCCAGCAAAAGTATTTATATATAAATCCACTTGTGAAATGCATAACCCTCTCAATGTGACTTATATGTTTAAGGCTTAAAGAGAATTCAGGTTGATTGACAGAAACTACTGCTCTTACAATGTCGAAATGTATGCCTTTGCTTATGTGGAAACTTAAATTCATGCTTTTCACTGTGGGGTGTTTATCTTCTAATGAAGGGCTACTGCATTAGCAATGCTTTTATTTGCCCTACTGTGTGTATTGTAAAGCATAAGCCTGCAATATGCCCATCTTCATTTTTCTTTTTATAAACTTGAGGGAAACAAATCCTCCCAAGCCTCAAGTGTATGCCTAAAATATCTACTTAGACATTGCCCAAGGGCAAAATAGATGGCTTTGCTGTTTTAAACACTTGAACATAATGTAGGTATAAAAGAGAGTCCTGTTGTAGGCAGCTGGATCTTTTTCTCATCTCTCTAACAATAATACCTACAAAACCCTGCTTTCTTCTCTCTAATTCTGTGAGAGTTGAAGACTTTTTTTTTCTTGATTTATGGTTTAGGAGAGCTTTGGAGGCTAGAACTACCAGGAAAGCGCTGGCACATCAAATGTCTTAGAGAATGTGTAGAATGACACATCTCTATTTTTCAAAATCTGCATCCTCTTGTTTTGCTGAACTCTAGTACCTTGTTTAAATTTTTATTGCATTCCCACATAGTGTTATGCATAAGCATATAAGAAATGCCACAACAGATTAGGCCAATGGTGCATCTTGCGCATCTCTAAGGGCATTTTGTGGGGAGCTAAAGTTGTCTTTCTTGATGTTATTCTGAAACATTAGGAGTCGGCTGCACACAGATGGTATGCTCCCTTAATATTCCATTACAGAGCCACACCTGAGGATTTCCCCTAGCCTTTTAATATTTATTTATGGTTTCAACTTTTGTTATCCTTTATGGACATTAAGATCACTATATGATATGGATTAAAAATTGCTTCCTTTCAAGATTCTAAAGTGAGTTCTTAAGACCAAACATTTTGAGATTTAATAAATATGACCCTGTTTATGAAACTCATATTTTTGTTATGTCCCAGGATTAACTCACAAAGCTGTGTGCTTCTAAAGTGTTCTCCAAATCCTGATATTCACAAGCCTTGTTGTTATTTCCTCCCATCCTGCCTGGGCAGTTGCCTGGTGACCTGCTTCTAATGACTAGGATAGAGTGAAGGGGACGAAAGGGCCAGGTGTGATGGTGCACACCTACCCTCAACCCCAGCACTTAGAAAGTTGTCAGGATAACGGGATGGAGACAAGCTTAGGCTACATAACAAGACCTTTCCTTGAAACAGACAGACAGACAGACAGACAGACAAGATCAAAGGTGATGAAGTTTCAAATACAACATTAGGTTATAAAAGCTCATGGCCTCTGTTTCATCTTCTCTTCTGCCTCTTGTTCTTCATATGCTTGCTTTGTAGAGGCAACTCTCATGTAAACCACCTACAGAGGTGAAGACCCAAGGGGAGGGCAGCCTTTGACCCACAGCCTGTGAGGAACTGTGTTGGTCATGCTAAGCTTGCAAGCTGAACCTTCCCGTGAAGCAACACCACCAACTGACCCTTGACTGTGCTCTTGGAGGAGACCCTGATGGAAAACTGGGGAACTGTGAGGACAGGTTTAGAAACTGCTGACCACATAACTGAGTAGGGACTGTGTAGAGTCAACAGTGAAGGGCCCCAAGAACGTGAACAGAAGGAAGGCCTTTTGAGTCCTAGAGGGAGAAATGAAACCCTGTGGTTCTCCCTACATTCCACTAGCCAGAGCATGTCATAAGGGCAGCTTGGATTTATGGGATGGGAAAACACATCCTGCCTTTTCAGAAAAGAACTGCAGAGTCAACTGCGGAGTGTGGAGACATCGGGAATGAATGATTGTGGCCAGTTCTGCAAACGAGCAGACGTAATTTAACACAGCATCTCCTCCCACCTCAACACTAAGCTGTACCAGTGTCAGCAGTAGTGCCAAGATTCAGTGTTCTGTGTGATTTTGCAGCTCACCATCTGTGTGATTCTGTGCTTCTGTTATCTATACATTGAGGCTATTAATAGGAGCTACCCTATATGAATATTTAATGAATTAATATACATTAGGATCTTAGGCTGAGTAAAGTGCTGAAAATGATTGGCTTTTATTATCAGAATCATTTACCATCACGTTTGTTGCTCCACTAGGCCTTGACTGATTGAGGGAGAGGCCTTTAGTTTTTCATAAAAAATGATCAAGTATCATTTGTGTGCCAGGAGTCAGAAGCTGGTATAGGAAGGACCCTGCATAGCATAAGGCCACTCCTGTGTTCTCTCAGCACTACACATTTGCCTTTTAGGGTCCATCTTCCTTACTGACTTTTTCTGGATTTCTTTCTGTTTTTGTAATTCTTTATGTCTTTAGAATGTTTTCACATATTTCTGGTGGTATCAACACAGCCAGTGGGTATTTTGTGTCTCCTCTTGGCTCTTGCAGCCTTGAACATTAGGGTAGATGAATATGGCTTTGACTTCTGTCTGTATTTTTCCAAGGACTCTTTTTATGTCCTTTGTGAGTTTCTGATAGAAACTGAATACCTTTTTGAGGACCTTCTGTTAATTTAGCCAAATGGTATCATCATCTATCTTTTCCTTCTTTAGATACCTGTGGATAAAAACATTCTAAGTTGCTAGAAGGACTCTTAAAAATATATAGAGATTTTTATGTATATTTATGAGCCTGTGTGAGTTTATGTGTACCACATGGGTGCAGGCACCCTCAGAGGCCAGAAAAGACCACTGGATCCCCTGGAACTGAACTTAAAGGTGGTTGTGACCCTTCTTGTGGGTCTTGGGAACTGAACCTGGGTCCTTTGTGACAGCAAAAAGAGTTCTCAATTGCTAACCCCTCTCTCCTTCCCACAGAAGGACTCTCACTCTCTGATGGCTGCATTGGTTTTTTTTTTTAATCTACCAATGGAGAATAATGCCACTCACCCAGTTTGCCTGTAGGACCACAACAAAAAGCAAATCAAAGACTAGAAACAAAAGAAATTAGAAAATATTCTAACAGTATCTATAATGGGAGTGATGTCACGTTTACTGAGGAGCATTGAGTAGTAGTGTGTGTTGGGTGGATAGAAGCTAGAAACTGGCAAAGATCCAATAAATTCTAGGGACTTAAAGGATCTTGGAACAGTCTAAAGATTTTTGAAAAACTAGCATAAAATTTTGCTTAATATTATGGCTCCATTCCTTCTCCATCTTTCTCAACTTTTTTTTGTTCTGTTTCTTGAATTTAAATCAAAGCTGAACACGAAAGTTTCTGTGTGATGTGAAATTACTGCTGTAGTGACTATAAAACGTTGCGTGCACTTCATTTCTATAAGTACACGGTGTTCTGCCTCACTTTTATTTCCCTCTATTAGGTATGCAGCCTATTTGCCAGAGTGAGTTATCTCCTCTTAGACTTTGGTTATATACCTAGTCTATTTTGTAAACAGAATTTCCATTAAAAATGAATTACTTTCCCTTACAGCTTATTGATGGGGCTGACACATCGCTAAATTTCTTTCCTGAGCCAAGATTTGTCACCTTGATCAAAAGTTGGCAAAAGCAGTTCATGATAACTCAAAAGGTACAAGCAGTGTACACACCATGGAAGTTTTTCTCAGAGGCACATTCGTCCTTGAGTCTTTGTCCTTAAGCAATTAGCTAGCAGTAACCGAGAAGCAGCAACCATACGTGATTCCTCAGGGAATCTTGGCATTTGCCAGAAACGTTTTTCTTCCTTTAGAAAGACCGTGTTCTTCTGACAGACAGTCTGGAACAAAGTGTGCATACACACACACAATGAGTCAAGAGTTGGAATGCAAAAACATGAGACCCCAAACAGTAAGCTAAAAATGTGATATCGGATGCTTGGCAGGAGGATTATATTGTAAGTCTTCCGAAATCCAGCCCATGACACAAACCGTCAGGCATGGCTGCTATTAGCAGTCTCTCCCCAAGATAGCCAGACTACGAGGAGGGGCTTCGGAGGAGCCTGTCTGCCACTTCCTTTAGTTTTGCTAGTAGAGGTGTTTTTTTTTTTTTTTTTTTTTTTTTATAAAAAGCCCTTTTTTTTCTGATTATAAGATTAACACATGCTTGTAATAAAAATATAGTCAAAAAATATAGAAAAACCAATCAAGAAAATGGAGCTGGGAAATTTTTAGGACGTTATTCAATCAACTACTTGGTGTTTTTATTTCTGAGTTTCGGTAGATTGTGGGTCACTGTGTTTAGTTACTCAAGGATTGTAAAAGCCATTGATGGTGGAGAGAGATAAGGTAAGTTCTGTCACTCCCAAGGGAGCAAAATGATCTTTGGGTCTGGTATTCGCCCTGCTGCTGATGTTCCAAATAAATCAGTGTTCACAAGTCACTGCATTTCTGAGCCCATTTCACTTTTTCAAAAGGAGGAGGAAGCCTCATGAGGCAGGTGGCGGGTGAGCCAAGATTCTGAGACAAGTGTGGAACATTTGCTTTCACTGAAATGGGGGCAGCCATGGTTGGTCAGATGGGCTGGATGTTTTGATTTGCAGGAGAAAAGAAGACCTTCTTTGTGCTGGACATCAGTGATGGAAGTCGTTTTCTGGAACCAAATAATGCTGTGTGGAGTTCAGAGCAGGTCTGAAGAAATAAAGAACGTCACCAGAAAGAGGAAGAGTGCCACCTGGGGTAGTGTGATGGTTTGAATAAGAGTAACCCCATAGGTTCATATATTTGAATGCTTGGTCTCTTGGTCACCAGGTCACTCTTTAAAAGGACTAGGAGATGTGGCTTTGTTGGATGAAGTGTGTCACTGGGGGTGGGCTTTGAGATAATGAAAAGCCCATGCCAAGACCAGTGTCTCTCTTCCTGCTTCCTAGGATCCAGATGTAGAACTCTCAGCTCCTTTTCCAGCACTATGTCTGCCTGTATGTTTCCATGCTTCCTGCCATGATGATAATGGACTAACCTCTGAAACTGTAAGCCAGCCCCAATTTCTTTTATCAGAGTTGCTGTGGTCATGGTGTCTCTTCACAGCAATAGATCATTGACTAAGACAGGCACTGTGCTCCTCATACAAAAAAAGGGTAAACGTTAATGATTATTCACAGATGAGGAAAGTAGATGATGGCCCTACCCACTGTGAAGTGTGCACATAATTCATGCCTGGAAAGGGCAAGCCACAGACAGGGGTAGGGATGGGTGGTGGGTGGGGTTATGACAGTTTAGAAAACTCAGTTTTATGTCTCTACCCATGTACGTCTTTCTGCACACTTTACAAGTTCCACAAAGTATTTTGGTTCATGCAGACTGTTATTAGTAGCCACAGTTTAGCCACATGGCAATGGTAGAAATAATAATAAGTATAAACAGGAAGTAATAAGTATCATAAGGGGGTACTGCTGGTCAAAGCGTCAACTCCCAATACAACTCTATGTGCTATACACTACAAATATTCTCCTTTTATTGAGAGGCTGAAGCTTGGGGCCCTGACGGGCTCACTGAAGTTAGAATGAAGTAGCGAAACTGGGAAGCAAACCTCCGAAGTTTGGCCAGAGACCTGAAAACAGTCTCTCTGTGCTTCCTCTGCTCCCCAGAAGGTGCGAAGAACACGATGCTGAAGAGGCAGGTAAAATAGATCCCTAAACCCAGACTACGAGAGACGAGGCTTTCGGTATATGCGTGTGTGTCTGTGTGCTGGCGTGTAGACTTGTGTGAGTCCCTACAGAGGCCAGAGGAGGGGGCTGGAGCTTCTAGAACTGGAGTTACAAGTAGTTGTAGGCTGTCTAATGAAGGTGTAGGAACCCAACTCAGTTCCTGTGCAAGAGCAATAAGCACTCTTAACCACTGAGCTGTCTCTTGAGCCCTCTTTATATTATTTTTATGTATATGTTGAAGAGTTTTCACTTTGGTACTGAGGATTGAAGGTAGGGACTCGCTCTCGAGTACTCTACCATCGAGCTACGTCCTCCGCAGTTGAGTTTTAGAAAAGACACTTCTGTGGGTTTTTGGCAAGGACTCTTCCTCCCCTCTCCCCTCCTTTCCTCCTCTTTTTTGTCTTATATGACTGTGTCACAGTCTGTTTTCTCGTTTAGGAAACATGCTGCCTTTGACCAGGAGAAGACCTTATTAGATGACACGCTTGTAGAAGCGTTCACCTTGGAAAGGTGAAAGGGGGGCCCTGGATGAGAGGGGCGTGTTCCACACCGCTGGGCCTTCCTGTGGGCAGAAGCTGAAGGCATTCTACATTTTGCCATTTGGTACTTGACAGTGACCAGTACCCAGTGCCCTGTAGGCGTTTGAGACCCCCTTTCTACCCTCTACACTGTGGTGGGGTACTCCGTGGGGAGAACCGTCTTTCTGACCCCAGCTCGCAGTCAATTAACACCATGAAGCATGGGTTTATAGCCTTTGCTTTTTATTTTCTCAATGAGGGAGAACCTGGAAGATGCCCAAACAGGAAAGGAATAAGAAACAATGTGATTTTGGGGGTCCCCAGGTCTCTTGTTTGACCCCCCAGAGAACCCTGTGTGGCTTTTATTTTATTTTTAAAACAAACTTCCAATGTCTAACTTTTTAATTCTTGCCATAACACCAGCTGGCTCGTAATTAACCGCTGGCATCATCAATATCTCGTCAAAGTTAATGAGTTTTTAACATAATTTTTAACTGCTCTGAAGAGGTTACAGAATTAAAAGAACAAGAATAATGTATATATTTATTCATAGACAAACTGAGGGATGAAAGATAGGGGTGTAGCTCTAAGGCCCCTGGGCAAAAAATTTGAGGAGACTCCCTCCCCGGGCCTTTAGGGAATCCAGCCTGGAGGAGAAGGGATGGAGGGAACTGGTGATTTCACACCTCTGAAAGCTTGCTGAACTAGTATTTACTTGCTGTTGCTTTAAATGAACAGCAATTGGAGGCAGAGGACCGCTGATGCTTAGAATCTCTCTCTCTCTCTCTCTCTCTCTCTCTCTCTCTCTCTCTCTCTCTCTCTCTCTCTCTCTCTCCTTTCCACTCTCCCTTGGATATGGAACTTGGCATGTTCTGATTATCCCCTCCCCCCACCCCACCTCCACCCTCTCTTACTGCCTCCAGACAGTTTGTGATGGGCTACCATAAGTTTGTGATCACAATGGCTATGTCTACCTAGAAGATGGCACTTTGTAGAATTTCTGTGTATCTTTTGGCTCTTAAATTCTATCTGTCCCCTCTTCTCTGAGCCTTAGAGGGGCATGTAAAAGTGTCTTGTTTAGGGCTGAGTCCTCAGCCATCACTCATTCTTAGTGTTTTGGGCAGCCACAAGTTTCTTCATTCAGAACCGTTCAATGCAAAGAGAAGCTTTTTTCGGTTAAGGCTGAGAGTAGCATTTGTCTAAAGGTATAAACATAATTATTTAGGAAGAAATTTAAAGCTAGGTAAATTTGGTTAGGCAGCAGCAGTGAGTTTCCTTCTAGTACCTACAACCTCCCCAAGCAGGGGCTTCCGACTGGATTTATGACATCAGGTATGATTCCCTTCAAAGAAGCAAGGCTGCTCGTTATCACCTGTAACGATCATACCAGTATCCCACAGGCAGACGTATCTTGCCTGTCAGGTTGGTACTGTAGTTTGCAGTGTTTACAGTGACTAAACCCGTTGATGCCTGTTCTTCCCCAACAGTCTGCATAGCACCTTCCAGGACTGTGAAAATTAGTCACCATGAAGGAACCTTCCTCATTAGTAGGAACTGGGTATGTTTAATGCAGAACAAGTACTTAACATTCTTGAGAACCTTAGTGTGACTCCTAGCACAGTGTGTGTGAAGGGACAAAGTGTGGTTAGGTCACATAATGAGAGGAAGAGAAAGATCAGGCTGCTCTCCCCCTGCCATGAAACTGAAATTATACTTCAAAATAAAGGGAGTACAGAAAAGCCACATGGAAAACTACCATCTTGTAAACCAAGTAAAATTTATGAAAGAAAACTAGAAAGGAGCTATACGACGCTAGTCCTAGAAGCAATGGGGCACTAAAGAGAAAATCCCAGGGCCAGGTGCAGGATGCCTCCACAGCATTCTAGCTTCCTGTGTGCAGTGGTTTGAATGAAAATGGCCCCTAGAGACCCATAGGGATCGGCACTCTTAGGGTATGACCTTGTTGGAGTAAGCCTGGCCTTGTTGGAAGAAGTGTGTCACTGTGGAGGTGGGCTTTAAGATTTCATGAGACCAAGCCAGGCCCAGTGTCTCTCTACCTGCTCATTCAGATGTAGAACTCTTGGCTCCTTCTCCAGTACTCTGTCTGTCTGCATGTCACCATGCTTCCTGCCATGATGATAATGAACTAAACCTCTGAACTGTAAGCCAGCACCAACTAAATGTTTTCCTTTATAAGAGTGACTATGGGCATTGTGTCTCTTCACAGCCATAGAATGCTAAGACACTACATTAAACTCACCATGATTTGAGAAATCTCAATTGCTCTCAACTCACATCATGGCTGTTTTGAACATGAATTTTATATTCACACATGTAGACCTCTTTTTCTGTTTCTTTTTATGCTTGATACTGTCGCTTCAATTTTTACCCATGTTTTACATACTTGCTTACATTTATTTTAGGAAAGAGTCTTGCTGTGTAGCCCAAGCTGCCCTCAAACTTGAAATCCTCTTGCTGCAGTTTCTGGAGCTCTAGAATTAAGGTTCTGTACCACCATGCTGTGCAATATTGGGTTTTTAGTATCTTTTAGGTGCCGTGTGATATTCCACATTGAACTTGGGCGTCTCCTGTGGTTGCACAGTGTTTTATTTTCAGTTTCCTGCTGTCCAACCGATGTGGCCTAGGTCTATAAACTTGATGCCTCTGCTCTTTGTACAACAAATAATAAAAGATAACTTATTGATAATTTGGCAAAAAGGATGGGAGGTCTGATTTCCTCCTCAACCATTCCCTGTGGCCATCCTACAATCTACAGAAAGTTAGGAGGCAGAGGCTAGAACATAAGCATTTGTTCATTTGCCTGTGAGATAGGTTTGCTGGATCATTTTCTGAGGAGAATTGAACCTGGCCCCAGTTTTCTGGAGGACATTTTTTAAAAAAGATTATTAATTAAATTTATTCATTTATTTTACATAATGGCCAAAGTTTCCCCTCCCTCCCCTCCTCTCCTCTCATTCCCTCCTCCCACCCCCTTACCTCGCATCCACTCCTCCTCTGTTTCTGTTCAGAAAGGGGCAGGCCTCCCACGGGTATCAACAAAGCATGGCATATCAAATTGAGGTAGGACCAAGCTCCTCCCCTTGTATTAAGGCTGGACAAGACAACTCAGTGTAAGGAATAGGTTCCCAAAGCCAGTTCAAGCGTTAGGGACAGGCCCTGCTCCCACCACCAAGAGTCCCACAAGCAGATCAAGCTATACAACTGTCACACTATGTAGAGGGTCTAGGTTGGTCCTGAGTCAGTGAGCTCCTATGTGTAGACAAATTTCTAAATGGTCTTATTAACAGAAAACATGGAGCCAGATATAGGGGTGAAAACCTGAGAGAGATCAGAGGAATAGGAACAGCCACATGCTAACCTCACCTCACCAACTCCACAGCTTCCAAAAGCAGATACTTCCTGTCTACCCACACCTATATGCCTTGCTGTTCTTCCATCTCATTTGTGCTCTCTGTTCAGCTACATCACTTCCTCTTCCTACCCAGCTCTGTCACTTCCTGTCTGTCTGTACAGACCTCCAAACCTCCATGGTTAACTACTGTTGGAATTTAAGGCATGTACCACCACGCCTGGCTCTGTTCCCAGTGTGGCCTTGAACTCACATAGATCCAGACAGATCCCTGCCTGCCAAGTGATAGGATTAAAGGCATGTGCTAACATTGCCTGACTTTTGTGTTTACTTATAGTGGCTGGCTTTTTCCTCTGATCTCCAGGCAAGCTTTATTTATTAGAGCACAAATAAAATATCACCACACTGAGACCTGGTAAGTTGTTTCTGTGGGCTCCCTTGTGATGACCTTGGCTCCCCTGGCTCTTACAATCCCTCCTTCCTCTCTTAAACAGGATTCCCTGAGACTGGCCCAGTGCTTGGTTGTGGATCTCTGCATCTGCTTCCATCAGTTACTGGACGAAGGCTCTCTGATGACAATCGGGGTAGTCACCAATCTGATTAAAGGAGAGGCCGGTTCAGGCTACCTGTCCATTAATGCTAGCAGTCTTAGCTGAGATCATCCTTGTGGATTCCTAGGAGTTTCCCTGGCACCAGGTTTCTGTCTGACCCCGAAATCGTCCCCCTTATCAAAATATATCTTTTGTTATACTCTCCCCCTCTGTCCTGCCTCCAATCTGCCCTAGCACTCAGCCCTCCCAACTCACTCCCTCAAGTTTCCATCCCCCTATCTTCCCACCCCTACCCCCAGTTTACCCAGGAGATCTCTTCTATTTCTCCTTCCTAGGGAAATCCACGTGTCCCTACCCCCACTTTGGGCTTGGAGGACATTTTTTTAATAACAAAATATTTTTATTAGCTTTTTGAAGATTTCATATAACCTATCTTGATCACCTTCCACTCCACACACATCTCCTCCCAGATCCGTCCCTTGTCCTGGTCATCTGGCTCTCAGAATTTTTCTGGCCGCTCTTCCACGTTGTTCCCAAGCCTGAGGTGTAGGGGTTGTATTCTCTGTACAGTGTCAGTTGTCTGCATTTGATGAGCTGTGGCTTTCCACAGTGGTCTCCATCCACTGCAGAAAGAAGGATCTCTGAGGAGGGTGAGAGCGTTACTTGTCTGTGGGCCCAAGAATAAGCATGCAGAATGTGGTTAGAAACTGTATTGGTTTAGGAGAGTAGGACTATGATCTCCTCTAGGATCCTTGGTCTCACCATGGGCAGTTGGCAAAGTTTACAGTTAGAGGCATGAGTTCCTTGCAATTGAACAGGCCTTAAGTCCAACTGGGTGCTGTTGGTTACCCCCAAATATAAGTGCCACTATGTCACCTTTCCGAATAGCTTGCTGTGCTTGTGTTGTAGTTAGTAGATGTTACCTACAGATAGGACTATTGATTGCTTTTATCTTTGCACACTTTGCATAACTCCTTCAGATAGAAATGGGAGCTAGTCCTGAAGGAGGAGGCCTTCAGGTCAGATCCAAACTGATATGGAGGATAATTAAAAAAAAATTAAGTCCAGGAAGAGAAAAATGGAATACAAAGGATCCTCTATGTTGGAAGAATAAAGAGTCATGGATTTTCCCATGTAGATTCCCACTGTGCCTAGCAGAGTTCTGTAGCTGAAAGTGTCATTCCCTGGGTTGGTGGATAGTAGAAACCTTTTGTAGCTTTTCTTTGGAGATTGGTTTCAAGTTTCAGATTCCTGAGTTTGTTTTAAACATACTGATTTTAATAGTGAATAGTCTGATAGTGGAAGGGAAGGGGTGGGAAGTATGTTTGTCTTTAATCCCAGTTTCCTCTCCCCATAGGACTTCAGCGTAAGATCGTAGTCCCACCATCTTGACTATTTACATGTATACACCATTACTGACCTTTGTGAAAACTTTTCTGTAGCAACCCTAGAAGCTGGCAATTTTAGATCATATGGTTTCCACACAAAATACAACTCTTACTTCAAGGAAATAAGAGACAGTTTATTCTGAGCCAAATGGGAGTGATCAGGGCCTAGGAATACCAACTCAGGTTGTCGTCAAGGGCATGCTACATTGTGGAAATAATTACATGAGATACCATTGTCACAAAACAAAAAGATATCATAAATCAAGGCATTACCAAATACACTGGTAGGAACCTCAGGTTGGTTACAGCACAATGGAGAAATACGAGCTACAACTTCAGATACTGTTGGATGACAGTCTTAGTTTTGAGGCAGGTAGAAACTACTGGTCTGTTAAAATAACACATCCCAAATGTTTCAATACCTGACCCTCAAAAGGTTGTTGGATAAGAGATAGAGGTGGACAATGATGGCTATTAAAAGAATAAAGATAGCCATGATAATTAGTACTGTAACATTCCAATTTACCACAGTCCGTGTTACAAAATTCGAATCAATCTATTGACCTGGTAGAATCTTCAACGTAGATATGGCTTTCTCTGGGAACTTCTGTTTTTGAAGGTGTTTCTAAACCTCATCTAGTTACACTGCTGCATGGTTCCCTACTAGACCAGCCTGCATAGGGATTCATTACAGCCACATGTGGCTAGCTCTTATCACTGTCCTGGTCCCTATTGGTTTTAGCCACTTGTATGATGTGCAGTGACATTTCATAGTTGTAATTTGCCTTTGTCCAATTATCACTTAGTCTGAACTTCTTTTATGTGTGTCTTAGTTTGTTTCCTATTGTTGTGACAAAAAGCATGACCAAGAGCAACTTGAGGAAGAAAGGGTTGATTTTATCTCACAACTCTGGAGTTTTTGAAGTTCAAAGTTTCAATAAAATACCCAAGTTCTCTCTAAAATTTCAAAATCTCCCCAAAATTCCAAAGTCTCTTTAAAAATCTAAAGTTCCTTATAAATTAAAATAATAAGTTACATAATATTTTTTTACTCCAAGAAGGCATAACTGGGGCACAGTAACAATCAGATCAAAGCAAAACCAAAGTCTGACTGTGTGAAGTCAGTGTCAGACTTCTGGGACTCATGATCTTCTGGGCTCCAAAGGGTTCCACGGCAGCTCCACTTTTCTGGTTCTGCCATTTCCAGCACACGCAGCGTGTCTCAGGCCAGCTCCACTCCACACCTTCTGCTGTCTTTGGCAGTCATCTCATGGTACTGGCATCTTCAAAATGCCAGAGCCTCTGCAACTGGGCTACACCTTCACCAATGGCCTCTCCCTAGAATCTGTTATTATGGTCATGAGCAAGCATGTGAGTGCTGGGAATGGAATCCAAGCCTTCTGCAAGAGCAAAAAAAATGCCCTTAGCCATTGAACCATTTCTCTAGCCCATCAGCTTGCTTTCTTATACACTCTAGGACCACCTGCCCAGGTATCGCACCACCCGTGATGAGTCGGGTCCTCCTATATCAATCACTAATTAAGGAAATGCTGTACAGGATTTTCTACAGGCCAATCTGGTAGGGGCATTTTTTCAATTGAGGTTTCCTCTTCCAAAATGACTCTAGCTTGTGTCGAGTTGACATAAAACTAGTCATCACATTTAGCTATTTAAGAGCATTTAAAACTGTAAATTTTAGAATAAAGCTTAGAATTGCATTTGTAGGGAATTGAATCTTTACATGGTAAACCATCCTGTCCAAGAGCGTAGGTTGGCCTCTTTTATTTATATCTTTTATGTTTTTAATATGTTTATGTATTTTTCTTCCTCTATTTATTTAATTTTATTTCATTAATGCTTTTTTTTTTTTAACAGCACAGTGTCAGTTCTTCAGAGCAAAGGTGTGGCATTTAGTGGTGTTTCATGGCTCTCCAACCGGTACTGCGCTGACTGTGCAGCTGACCTGTAAGCTTTCGGTTTGGTTGGTTAGAGCAGATTCAGGGATCTGAGGCTGCTCCCGTTCTCAGATCATTCTAATGGGCAGCTGGGTAGGAGCCCTGTGTGTTGCTCTAAAAGGTGATTGGGGAGGTTTAAACCATTGATTTCCTTCTCTCCATTTGAATGTTCCAAGAAAAGATAATTTTGAGATAATTAGGAACTGTGAATCAGTACTGATAATTATAAATGTAGGTAAATCACAAATTTATTGTGCTTTGAAAAAAATCTCTAATGCCTTAGATCAGCTAAATATTCTGGACTACGATTTAAAGGGAAATTCATCAAAATATTCAGGGCAAATCCATAAATATAACTTACTCTTTTTTCTAAGTCCAAAAAACAAAGCATGGCAGTTGTCAATGATGACTATCAGACGGCTGGCCCGTGGACATTCACAGTGAGATAACACTGTCTGATTTCACTTAACATGGTGCAATGCATAACACTTAACCCCTGCTTGGATGAAGCTTATTGAAATATGTTTCATCAGTGAAGTCAACAAGAAGACTGTCGTAGCTTTCAGGAGTACTTGGGCAATAGGGAAGGCCGATGTTTATGTGGGCATTTATAATTACCTGTTTTAGCTCCCCTACAACCTTAGTGAACAGACCCTTAAATGTCATCCAGAGGAAGGTGGATCAATCACGTGTTCACTTGTTCACATGATCCATCATATTTTACAGGGGCATGTTAAAGACTTTGTGGATGTAAAAGAAAAAGTGTCTCATGACAGAATTGGAGGCAGACTCCAAGGGGTCCAGTGAGCTGCACCTCTGAAGCTTACGTGAGTGTGGGTGTGGTTATGCTGACATACATTTTGCTGTCCTAAAAATCATTTGTGAGTTTGCCTTCAAATGCCTCCAGCAGATTGTTTCTCTCATTCCATCATAACTTAAGCTCCAAAATCATCCTTTGTTCATTGAAAGATTGACACGCTTTTGATCTCATGGGAAGTCTAGTGATGACTTCACTTCCATTGCTTGCACATAAAATTTCTTTACAGTAGTTGTATTGCCTTTCTTCATTAAAAATGTGTGTGTGTGTGTGTGTGTGTGTGTGTGTGTGTGTGTGTGTATGTGTGTGTATCCACACTTTCATATGCACGTGTGGCAACATCAATGGACAACTTGAGGGAGTTGGTTCTCACCTTACACCATATATGTTCCAAGGATCAAAACCAGGTCATCAGGCTTGGTGGTAAGTGCCTTTACCTGCTGAGCTAACTTGCCAGGTTGGTCACATTTCTTTTTCCAGCTGGTAAAATGTTTATATGTGAGAAAAACATCATTTCTCTCCTATGCAGCTCAAGAGAGTATCCACATGGGGAAACTTCAAATAAAACTCTTACTCAGAATTTTGAAGATAAAGAGAGTTATACTAGTAAGTCTCATAACAACCCAAATGATCCTTTATAATCTTTGAGAACACCTTATTCAGATTGTTCCTATCTAGGAACACTGTGGTAGGAGACAAGGAGACAGCTATATCAATATTGATGCTGATGTATAAAATGCTTAAGAAATAATTTATCTCTACTGAATACATACAGACATTTTCTTGACATTATTCCTTAAACAAAGCATTTATTTCCATAGCATGAACGTGGCATTAGATGTTATAAATAATCTAGAGATGGTTTAAAATATATGCAACTATCCCACCCAGTACAATGGACTTAAGCCTTCACAAGCACATGGCATTTGCAGGGGTTCTGGAATCAAGCCCATAAATGCTGATGGAATATAGAAGGATTTATATCTATATAGATACAGATGATACAGATGTGGGTGTAGCTATAGATGGGGGGAGATTTGATAGCATCTATTATTTATAAAGTCGCCATTTTGAGACATTATCCGAATATCTGACATTTCTCTGTGCTTAAGGATTATAAAACATACATTAATGAATTGTTTCCACAGATGTGTTGGAACACTCCTGTAACCTCAGCATGCTGGAGGCTGAGACATGTACTCAGACCAGCCTGGAATGGAGAGTGAGGATCTATCTAAAAGAACCACCGGAAAGAAGGAAGGGAGGAAGGGAGGGAGGGAGGGAGGGAGGGAGGGAGGGAGGAAGGAAGGAAGGAAGGAAGGAAGGAAGGAAGGAAGGAAGGAAGGAAGGTAGTAGTTTTCATGCTTGACAATTCTGCGAAGTGTTGTTAATCCACTGTTCAGTTGGGAAATGTGGCTGAGAGAACAGTGAACTTACCATGAACTAGGGTTTGCTGAGTCCAAGTGTCTCAGTCCTTTGGTACTGACTGGCGACTAGTATTTTCTCCTTTCCATGATCACGTTTTTCTAGGAATTGAGAGCAGGAGTGGCAAGCTCTCTATAGGGGACCATGGTAAACAGGTTTTGTGGTTCTGTAGCCTGTCCCTCTGCCCCACAGTGTTGCAGCGAGACCACAGTGAGCTACCACATGGGGTATTCCATAGAACTTGCAGTTGAGGAGGCCAGATCAGTCCAGGAGGTAGAGTTTGCTCACCTGACCTGGAGTCATCAGAACTCTTCCAAAAGACATGAAAGAAATCAAGTGTATAGCCTGACTGTGCTTTTACATTCATGTTCCTCACACACATTTCATGTGTGTTTCGTTTTTCTTTTTTTTTTTTTTTTTTTTTTTTTTTGAGACAAGGTTTCTCTGTGTAGTTCTGGTGCCTGTCCTGGATCTTGTTCTGTAGACCAGGTTGGCCTCGAACTCACAGAGATCCACCTGCCTCTGCCTCCCGAGTGCTGGGATTAAAAGTGTGCTCCACCACCGCCCAGCTTTCTTTCTTTTTTTTTAAAGATATATATTTTATTTATTTACATGTGTATATCTGTGTGTGGGTGTCTGAGGAAGCTAGAGGGGGTATCAGATGCCCCTGCAGCTGTAGTTAAAGGCAGTTGTGAGCCTCTTCACATGGGCTCTAGAACTGAATTTGGGTCCTCTGCAAGAGCAGTGTATAGTCCTGAGCCATCTCTCCAGCCCTAAGTTTGTTTTTGTTTAGTGTGTGTGTGTGTGTGTGTGTGTGTGTGTGTGTGTGTGTGTGTGTGCCCCAGTGTGTGTGTGGAGGTCAGAGAACAACTTTGGGAGTTGGTTTTCTCCTCCTCCTACATGGTCCCTGGGGTGGAACTCAGGACACCAGGCCTGGTGAGAAGGCCTTCACCCCACTGAGGCACCTGGCTGGTTCATTTTCTACATAGAGATGTCTCGCACATTTTCACTGCAGATTTCATGGAAGGAATTATACTGAACAACGAACGCTCCACAAACTGCTTGGTTGGTGTCACACTTAAGCATTTCTTTTGTTCCCCCAGAAGTGGCACAGCTTTCCTGGGTGTTCACTCCAGTTCTTTCTGGAGCCTCTTGTCTCTCTGACTATTGGAGCTTGCTACCTCACACCCACCAGATCTCCCTTCTGGATCTTTCTTTCCTCCTGTGCTTTCTGTCAGTCACTGTCTGTTAGCCCTTCATGAGGTCCTGGAATCTATTCTCAGCCGTAGGTGGACTGAGTTCTGAGTTCCATGTTTTTTTCCACAATGAGCATTTATGCAATGGCAATCATTTTTGTATTATTAGATACTTGGTTAAAAATCTAGGAAGTCGAAAAGTATTACCCCAAATCTAAAATATCCCATCGTTACTGCACTGAGACTGCAGAAACCTCTATGCAGTTTAGAGGACTTTGCAGCCATGGACTTTGGATCAATAAAGTAGTGCTTTCATGGTTGGTCACTCAAGGTTATAGTCACACAGGGTCATGGTCACTCAGGGTCATTGTCACTCAAGTTATGGTCATTAGGGTCATGACCACTCATGGCTCTGGTTCTAAGATTCCCTAGGAAAGTTTCCACATAGAGAAAATATGGCTTCTTTTGAGTTAAATATGTAATTCAGTTAATTAGAATGTTTGTCTAGAATGCATGGGTTTGATCCCCAGTACTGCGTATACCAGATATGGTAGCTCGTGTCTATAATTTGAGAACTTGGAAGACAGAGGCAGAAGCATTAAAAGTTCAAGGCTACACAGGGATTTTGGGACCAGGCTAGGATACATGAGACATCATCTTTAAATAAAAGCTGCTTGTTTTACGTTAACTCAAATGTTAAAACATTTTGCTTAGAGATGTTTGTAGCTTGAAGAAAAGAGTTTTCAGTTGACAGCAGTCAATGGGACCTTCCTGATGGAGCTATGTGTTGACATTCATGGTGAATAAAGAGCATGAGACGTCTTCTCAACCAGTCATTCTGCAGAACAAGGCTTTGTGGGTAGCACTGAAAACTGATGTTAAAATTGCATCTCATTTTATATTACTGCCTAATGATAACCAATTATCAAAATATTTCACAGTAAACTGTCACGTGAGCAAATGCAGAGTATGAGTGCTTCTGCTCATTTTTAACCACATTCAAAGCATTCTTGAATTCACTCATTCATCCAGTAAAACATTTTAAACAGCTTATTACGTGCCAGATGTCACACAGGAGTGTTACTGGCGTGGGACACAACTCTGCTCCGTGCCAGCACTTGCCTGAGGAAAGGCTCTTTTCAGAGACATTCACCTAAGCAAAATCAGGATTTGAAGCTTTGGTGAAGAAATCAACTTCAGGACGAGCTAAATACAGAGCAAAGTTGGATTTATTAAAAGCAGAATGAAGGTACTCTGTAAGGGAAGGGAAAGGAAGGGAGAGGAGGGGACAGGGGACAGGAGGACTGTGGGCTTCTCCAAGAAGAGGAACGACTTTGTCGTTTTTTTAGCAATGGGTTAACAATAGGACTTTGGGGGCCCTTAGGTCATATCTATAAAGGTGCCTAAGAGCCCGTCCCCCTACTTTCTAACATTGCCCAGAGATGTAGTTTATAATAGAGCTAAAGCTCAGCAAAAAAATTGTAAAGTGGGTTCATATGGGTACTGGTTAGTTTAAGGAAAGGAGGGGCTTCCAGAAACACAGAGTTTTACATGATTTTAGCCTGAGTAAGCACAGCCTGATGTCCTGGATGTTGATGATTGGGGTCTGACGAGAGGAAAGTGGTAAACACTTGTATCTGTGGGCTGTTCCATCCTAATCAGTGTCTGAAGTCTCCTGTCCTTCTCAGCAGCAGAAGCAGATCACCAGATCCCTTTCCTCCTCATGTCACCATAATTTCCTGTCTTCCTGTCATGCTCGGGAGGACATGACTTGTGCTCTGGAGGAGCTTCTATCTGCCGAATGGTGTACACTTGTGACTGACTGTCCAGGTAGCATTTGAGCAAGGAGGCCTTTCTTGCCTCAAAACCATCTAGAGATGGTTTATAGTACATAGGACACAAAATAAGTAGTGAAGAAAGTGGGCCTAAGAAAAAATAAAGGGAGATGTCACTGGACTAAATGCAAACATAACGAACAAGAGAAATGATGTAAATTGTCCACATACTAGTGATGAACTGTGATTTTTGTCTCTGAGTTCGCTAGCAGCCAACGCAAGCAGGAGGAAAATAGCCACAAAACAAAATCAAGTCAGAGACTTCTAAGGATCCCTGAGGGATCCCCTGGCTTTCTCTAACTGACCTCTTGTTCTCACTGTCTCTGACTGAACCAGGTGGGCCTCCGTTTTTCTTAGGCTTCCCTGCAGATAAACTAATGGAGTCTGGGCAAAGACAATTTTGAGCAGCCAAAGCACTTGGTGGTCTTCTAGGACAGTCACTCCTACAAAATTCCCCTCTGCTAAATCTACCAAGTTAGTAGTCTCAAGGGCAATTGTTTTGGTTACCTTTCGAGAGAATCCTGTGTCACTTTTTTTAAAAAATATCTCTTTTGAGCTATTGTGTATCAGGGGATGCAGATGTCTGAGTTTGTACTGTGAAAATCTAATAAGCTGGCAGACACAGGAGTCTCCAGTTGGAAAACTCATATCCCAAGTAGGGGTAGAGGTAGAGCACAATGTAAGGGGAGAAATCTGTAGTTTTTCCATACCTTGGCCTTTGTAACTTTTTGCTCTGCTGTACTGGGTCTCAACATCTGCCCTGCAGGTTCTCAATGAGTTTGGTGGCATTAGAATTCATATGTACAGCAGTGACATAAGCCTGTTCAAGGGACAGAAGGGGACAAGTTCACATTATAAACTGGCCTATAAAGAAGTCAAAAAATGGTTATGAATCTGGGTATGGTGGTACATCCCTATAATTCTAGTCCTGGAGAGGCTAAGGCAGGACAGTTGTGAATTTGTGGCTACCTTCAGCTGTAAAAAGGTCATTAACCTTTTTTTTTTCTATTGATTAGAAATTAAAGAACACACTAAATAGCATACAGTACATGTCTTATAAAGCTTACAAATAAAAATTTCCTAGAATTCATAAGAAAAAAGACGTTTTAAGGTACCTTGTATAGTTATAACTCACTGTATTTCACTAAAACCTCTGAAATTCTGTTTTGCTGATAAAATTCACATTTTCATTGAATAAAACTTGAGTTACAGAAAAATACAATAATGATAATAAATGTCACTTTTAATATTTCCACACAGGATTACTTACTGTTAAAATTATACTGCTGTTTGCAGTTGGAGAGATAGACGTCTTGGTAGTTGAGAGCACATGCCGCTTTTGCAGAAGACCTGGGTTTTGTTCCCAGCACCCACATATTGCATTACAACTGCCTGTAATTCCAGCTCCAGGAGAGCCAATACCCTCCTTTGGCCTCTGTGAAAACCAGACATACACAAGGCACACACACATGATGCAGGCACTCACAACTACACCTGAAATAAAATAAATACATTTTAAAATTAAATTAATAATTAAAAAAATCACATTACTATTTAAAATTACTAAATTTTTCTATGCCTGCATACTTACATAATAGTGGTTGATTTGGATCACTTGAATTTATATTGCATAGTAATTTAATCTGTATTATTATAAGTCTCTCAAAAATGCAATTTTGGTGACCATTATAATATGTCCTGGGCAAGTGCCTCATAAAGTACTTAGTCATTTTCTTAAAACAAACATTTATTTTTATTTATATGTGCATATGTGTGTCTTAGTAGGGGTTTGTGCACATGAACGTAGTGCTTGTGAAGGCCAGAAGAGGATATCGGATTTCTCTGGTGATAGTTACATTTGGTTGTGAGCTGCCCAGTGTGACTGTTGGAAATCCATCTTAGGTCCTCTGGAAGAACAGTAAGTGCCTTTAACTACTGAACTCTCTCTAGCCCCCTACTGAGCCAGGATGTTTCTATCATGAGTTCCTTGATGTTTGGAGATTTGAGGATGAACAAATTGCTTTGTAATTCTCACCTAGTACTTCACTTGGACCCAAGTAAATGTGACTTCTGCCCTGGTCCCATATTGAGAGGACCTGTGCTTTGAGGTACTTTCCCTGAAATTTTCTGAATCCCCCTTTAGTGCTTAGGACTAATCAAAGCAGTACATACTGAAGGCCAGCTTCAAGGCAACAGTCACACAGAGCCCCATTCCTGCCTTGGGATTTTAATTCACTTTTGGGCAATTCCTACCTTTTAATTTTGTGCTGGGTTCTAAAAGTTATGTGACCTTGCCTTAACAATCATGCCATCTGGCTAAATGCTCTGGGTCTGCAGCAGGCCCTGATCCTTTCTATTGCCCCTCAGGGATGGCTCTGGCCACCTTAGCCTGAGGTAAGATTGACCAGATATCCAGAGAAGCCACAAGGTTAGAACTTTTGGGATGGTCTGGGGTCAGGTTCAGGACAGTATTGTGACAGGAAAATTATTCCTCCTGGAGACTGTGGTACATGTTCTGCAGGATCAGGGTAAGCTGAGCTGCAAGAATATCACTGCCATACTAATTCTGGGTGATTCAAATTACTTATATAATCAAAAACCCACATGCCCAGGGCATGGACCTGCATGGTAAGAGCCCAGAATACGCCAAGATGACACAACCTAGAATGAACTGAGAAGAGAGCCTCAGTGAGGAACTGTCTAGATCAGGTTGACTTGTGGGCAAGTCTCTGGAGCACTGTCATGACTGTGATAACTGAGAAGGGAAGACTTGCTCACTGAGGGTGGGGTCATCCCCTAGGCAAGGGATTCTGAGCTGCATGAGAGTGGGAAAGCCAGCTGAGCATCTGCACGCATTCACTTTCTCCGCTCTTGACCATGGATGTGATCAAGTTCCTGCCACCTTGACTGCCTAGCAATGACAGAATTGTGATCTAAAATAGACCGCTCTCCCCTGGCTTTTGTCAGAGTATTTTATGACAGTAACAGGAAGTGAAAGAAACCACTGGGCCTTAACTGCTTTTTGTCCTTGTCCTACCACAGTTGGTTTGGGGTTTTGGCACAAGCTGGAAGTCCTGGAGAGTACTTGGTCTGACAACAGAGAGGTGGCAAAGTCAGAGGCAACAAGGTCCTAGGAAGGCAGTGAGGACCTCCTTGAGAGGGACCATCCACAGAGTGAGGGCTTGGTGGGAGCCGCAGTTCCCAGGAGGCATGTGCACAAAGGCTGCTCTGAGTCAGAACTTATTTATAAACTCTTGGTTAATTTCCTGATGTTATATTCAGAAGCTGAAGTTCCCACAGTTGCTGGTATGAATGGAAAAGTCACAGCATATGGCAAGAGTGGTGAATTTTAGGAAGCTTAAAATTCTCCTCTTCTCAGAGGACCCTGAACTGAGAAAGCTTCTTTCTCTTCATTCATCCTTGCCATTTGGGGATCAGCTCAGCTCAGCTCTTCTTAGGAAGTTTTGGACTGTGGTCTTGGAGATGCCAGCTGCCCTAAGGGCCTGGAACTGGGCACGTTGTGTGCTTGGTGGTGATGGAGGGAAGTACAGCCAGCTTGGAGAGTGGGCTGATGCCCGGAGGTGCAGTGCTTATTCCTGACCTGGCTTTGGCATCCAAGGCCTGCTGTACTGGTGCGAGGCTTCTCGTCCTGGGGCTTACTGTTATCTGCTGCTTCCCTGGCTTGGCTTTCTTGCTATTCCCAGAAGGAGAAATGTATCAGGGGAGCAGTCCCACGTCAAATGGTCAAAGGTGGCTTTTTGGAAAGTGTCCATTGTGCTCCCCTGTCACTAGGTAGAGTGGAAAACTTACAAGGTCAAAGTTACCTGCAAAATACCATTTATTCACTTAAAATCCATTAAATCCAACCCACTTCCCTGGTAATGTTATGGGGGCTAGAGAGCAAAAAAGCTTTATTTTTTTCTTTCATGGGGATAATGATAATAGGAGAGCAAAATTACATGGCATTCTGGAAACTCTAGAGCAGTAGTTCTCAACCTTCCTAATGCTGCGACCCTTTAATACAGTTCCTCATGTTGTGTGACCCTCAACCATAAAATTATCTTTGTTGCTACTTCATAACTGTAATTTTGCTACTGTTATGAAATGTAACTAAATATCTGATATGAAGGACATCTGCTATGTGGCCCTGTGAAAGGGTATTCAACCCCCTAAGGGTCACGATCCACAGGTTGAGAAGTACTGCCCTAGAGTTTACATCAATACACTGTGAAATCATAAACAGGGAGAGTAATTCATTCTTCTCGGAAGAGGTATGAACTGCTGGGTAAGTCTTCATGGAAGAAGCACTTCTGTGAGCTTGAGAGAGCTGTGTTTGGGACCCAGGCAACTGGGGGTACAAAGTATGTGCATGCTTCCTGGCAGTTCCCAGCATCTTTGGAAGATCCATTGCAAATGCATAATAAGTTCTGACCAACGGTTTGCATAGATACCACCAGCTTCCAAATCAGGGTGACTAAAAGCCTTATCCAGTTTTCTTTTTGCAGTGTTTGGAAGCCATGTTCAGACACTGTGGAGTTTCAATACTGTCGTCACTGCATGGGAGAGGGTCCCCAGTAAAGAAAGCCATCTCTCATGGGTCTGAGGGAGAAATCCATTTGTAAGATACTGTGGTTTAAGTCAGTGAGATTCAGGGGTACCTTAGTTAGAGTTTCTATTGCTGTGAAGAGACACCATGACCCCAGCAACTCTTATAAAAGAAAACATGTAATTGGGGCAGGCTTATAGTTTCAGAGGTTCAGTCCATTATCAACATGGTCGGAAATGGTGGTGTGCAGGTAGACATGGTGCTGGAGAGGGAGCGGAGAGTTCTACATCTTGATCCCCAAGCAACAGGAAGTGAACTGTCAGCCACACTGAATGTAGCTTGAGCACAGGAGATCCCAAAACCTACCTCCACAGTGACATACTTCCTCCAACAAGGTCATACCTTCTCCAACAAGGCCACACCTCCTAATAGTGCCACTCCCTATAACCAAGCATTCAAACATATAAGCCTGTGGGGGCCATACCTATTCAAATCACCACAAGAGGCTCTTATAATTGCAGTTTAGCCAACCCTACTCTGATTAATTTGAGGATTTTCCCCAAATGTCTGAGGTGACATTTCAGATCATGGGGGAAAATTAGGTGAAAATGTAAGGTGATGATTTCTGTAAAGCAAAAAAGCTTCTCTATTTCCCTACCTGGTCATCTGTGGCTAAAGACTGCCATTAGAAATTATAGAACATTCCATGATAGAAAAGGCTCACAGGGTAGTGTGGGTTCTTTTTATAGAAAACTTAAAGAATGCATGGAAATATGAACGCCAGGGAGGGATGTGTGGCTACTGAGGCCCTGGACTAGAGACAGTAGGGGTGGTGGAGCCATTTCTCTGCCTCTGAGCGGTTGCTGGCTGGCATGGAGGTCCTCACTCGCTCACTTCTGATGATGGTTAGAATGTGGTTGGTTGCTTGTCCCCTCTTTGTCCTCTACTTTGTGAGCTGTCATCAGTTCTGGGCAATAGGAAGTCTCATTGGACACCCCACTGTACTGTTCCTAAACACCAGAGTTCGGAAACACCATGTCTTGTCTCTCAGATGGCCTCCCCCAGACTGCCATCGGCTTCCTGGCCAACTCAGTATTTTGGTTCCATTTCTTTTGTGGTTGATGTTGACGTTTGGTTTTTGCCATTTCTCACTCCAGTGGACATACCAGCTCATTTCTTTAAAGAAAATTAGTTGACGATGTAGAGTGTTCACATTCTAGAGTTGACCGCTTTGGTTAAATGTTCATGTCTGTGCGCACTTGCAATTCTATTGCCTCTCAATAGCTGTGTGACATTGGGCAAGTTACTCACTTTTTTTAAGCCTCAGTTTCCCAACCTGAAAGTGGCATAATAGTTAATCCAGCTTCCCTAAAGAGCTTAGTAACAGTACCTGTGGGGAGGGGCAGGAAACACATAGCCCAATATGTGGCTTAAAGATGATGTGAAGCAGTATTGGCTGGCCTGAGTTTGTTTGTTTTTGTTCTTTCTTGTCCCATGCTTGTTCTCTGTGCCCACTAGGGATCCATATCTCACTTCACCCATCCTGACCCCTCAGCCTTGTGTTTCCATGAGATTGCAACTTCTGCCTCCATACTTCTGTTTCCAACAAAATGTGCTTTACATGATTCAGACCCACGGTGTTAATGCCATTGTCTCAAGCACATAGCCCCCAAACCCATGAGGAGAGGAAATAAGTTTGTTTCAAGCCAGCTTAGGTGCATTTTAAGTGAGGTGATGTGGGAGTGATGTGCTCTCCTTCCCTGTGTCCCCCCACTTTATGCTGTAAGTTACAAAGGGGCTCAGCTGGAAAGAACATAAGAGTATGGTGGAGGTAAATTCTCACATGCCTTTTGGCTCATTGCGGGGGTACTATATAAGTGAAATTAGAAAAGGGCACAGGCAGACTCACAAACTAGGTGGATAATTTTGCCTTGGGTAAGACAAGAAATAGATGCATTCACTTCAGCTAGATCTGGGCTGATTGACAGGAAACTTTGTAGAAACATGGAGAAAAATGAGGTCTCTCTGCTTTAACGTGTGATATACAAGTTGTGTAGCTTGAGCAGAGATAAATATATTTTGGCAATTGTAAAAGTTTCATATCAGGGTCCTGATGAAGATGTAACTCTGGTGATTTGTGGCTCCATCACCAGCCCCTCAAGCTGTTTCCAGCCTCTTATTTATGGCTTTCTCAGGCTGTGTATCTTATCAACGCAAAATGAATGAAGGGGTGCAAATGAAAAGTCAGCTTCCCGTATGGTCTATTTACATCTTCTTGCTTGTCATGGGGTAAATCAAGACACAGAGCCCTGATTTGTTGGGGCTGGATTACCTCTGTTGTCTATAACATTGACAAAGGATGCTGCTGGACAGAGAAGACTCTGCACATTGAGACACTTGGTTTTTTGAGCTCGTAAAATGAGGATGGCTTGGAAGGCTGGGGCTACTTGTCTTCAGTTTCCTAGTGTAGAAGTATCTTGACATGCCTGCAGATACCTTCTGTGGTGTCTATGAGTTCTCACAGGTCCATAGATGGACTTCCTGCTCCCACTCTATCTTCTTACATTTGTACCTCTTCCATGGCTCTGTCATAGTAGAGTGATGTCATCACACCTCAACTTTATGGTACAGGTGACTTGCTATGGCTAATGGCATGAGAAGGGAGTGTCACTTTGTTCAGTCTGTGCCTGAGAAAGCCTTATGCATGCTCATTGCTCTGATGTTCCTATTTCATGACATGAGAAGATGACCTGCAGCTGACTTCAAGTCTCAAGGAACATTGCAGAAGAATAGATGGAAAGAATGTAAAAGCTAGAGGGTGAGGAATGTGCCACAGAAAGGCCATCTCCCGGACATGGTATGGCCTTGGCACTCAAGAACTCACTCTAGGTATAGATTCACACATGGCCTGTACAACATTGGGCCTGGGCCTGTCAACATGTTATGGAATGAGAACTCACAAGGCTCCACTCCTTCCCAGGAACTATTGATAGTTAATGTTTGCTGAGGGGTGAGAACCACTTCTTCAGCCACTGATAAGTTGCCCTTGCTCCATTAAAGAGCCTCCTACCTATGCTTACATAAGCAGTTCTAAACAAGCTCACTGAATCACACAATAGGAAGAAGACTTGCTGGGAGGAATCACACACCAGAAGAGGGAGGAAGATCAGAGAAGATATCTCGTGGAATGAACGAGCAAAAGGTCACTGTAGACATGCATGAATCTGTCAACGAATAAACCAGAAGATGGCTTGCACACTGGCCACAGGAGGCAAAGGCACACAGAGTGGACTTGCTTGGATCCTCTAACCCTCAGCTCACCCTCACATACTTATGTGATAGAAAATACAGTTTTAGGCCAATAAATCTTAGATTGTATGGCTCTAGCTGATGAGTAAGATGATCTTATAACTAAATAAATTAAGTTATTCTTAAGAAAATTGATACTTGTTAAATTTCTCTAAACTTTGATATATTCTAGCATGGGATCTTTACTTTTTCTTACAATTCCCCAGTGCTGTGGTTGAACCATGGTATTCCCTTCAAAATTAACATTGAAACTAAACTGCAAATGCAGTAGTATTAAGAGGTATGGCATTTGGGAGATGCTGGAGTCCTCAGGGCTAGTACTAGCACAGCTGTAAGGGCTGGAAGTTGAGGGTGCACCCTCTTGCCTGTCTATTCTTCATACAGCTGAGAACACAGCTTCATCCCATGCAGAGAATGTTGAAACTTGGCATTGCCTTGACCAGAGAGCAGTCTTCCAGACCAGCACCTTGGTCTTGCATTTCTCTGTCTCTTAACTTATGAGAAATAAATTCCTGTCATTTTTAAATCACCCAGTTTGTGATGTTCTGGAGTAGCAGAACAAATGGGTTAAGACCCTCAAATGCCACCATTTGCTTCTCTTGAAGAGTGTGGTACTTAATCGTCATTGTCAACGTGACTGGATATAGAATCACCATGGAAACACACTTCAAGGCATGCCTATGGGGGTGTTTTCAGAAAGGTTTCACTGAAAGGGGAAGACTCACCCCAACTGTGAGCAGCACCATTCCCTAGGCTAGGGTCCCAGACTGAGTGAGGAGAGGACAGGAAATAGAACCCTGTCCTTCGGCTCTCTTTGCTTCAGTGGACACAGTGTAACCAGCTGCATCAGGCTCCTGCCCATGCCTTCCCTGCCGTAACTGTGTGAACTGTATCTGCTCCTAAACTGAAGCCCGAACAGACCTTCCTCCCATTGGTTGCCTTTGCAGGCATTTGATCACAGCAAGAAAAGTAATTAATACAAGAGAGGAGAGGCTTTTTTACATAAGCAAAAACTACAAAGCTTTTAGAATACACATGGCAAGAATCCAAAAACATAAGGGATGATCATATCTTAATCCTAAATCTCAATATCTTACTACAGCAGATTCCTCACTCACATAGAGATCCCTGTGAGCTGGTGTCTTTACTGAATGACTTCCTTTCATGCGATGACTCAAGGATTGTATTTGAAGGCTCCACAGTGTAAATACACAGCTTCCAAAGACTCTGCAAAGGATTAAAGATAAAACAAACCAGCTTTACCCACCTTCCCCTGGAAGCTAGTGGCTTCCATTCAAAACCATTGACCAGAAAGTGTCATATGGTTGCAACCGAATTGCAATGGAAGCTGGAACTGTGCGGCGTGCACATTTGTGAACCTTGACCTCCTCTACCTTAATCGTTCTTGTTTTGAGCACAACTTAGGAGCACTTTCTCCATGAGGACTCGTACAGCTCCTCCTGCCTCTGCCAAGAACAATCAATTGTTCCTCCTGTTTCTGTTTCCACTGAGCATTGACATATCCATTACGATCAATATCCAAGACCCGGGTCTCCCATATTTAAGCCTTATTTGATTGTAAAAGGACTATTTTTGTCTTCTGTAGTAGATATTTATTTTTTCTGAGTGCATGATCCTTCCTTTGGAGACTGTCTGCCAATTTCTGACTTCCTGGCTTCCCTGCCTTTGAGCAGGCTGCCCACTCTTAACTCCAGGGGACACATAAAGGCATCATGTTCTAGTCTTTGGAACACTATGCTTGGTACAGGGTAACAATGACTCTCAGGTTGGTATGATGGGACACAATGACAAACTTTTCTTAGCCTTTTGGGGTAAGATAAGATTTTTTTCCACTTTGGTTCATAGCTGTAGGTATAACAGGTGCTGGGGATGTCTGAAGCCTCCAGTGGAGAAGGTCTGGTGGAGAATGACTCCAACACAGAGAGAAGTGGAGCGATGGCGAAGAACAGAGTAGGAAGGAAAACAGAGGCAGGAAAGGAGGGCAGAGGACAGAGTTGTAACACCCAGCTGCAATCCCAGAACACTGGAAACACGAAGAGAAGGATTGTGAGCTTCAGCCTGACCCTGGCTACAGAGTGATGACCTGTCCAAACCAGGAGCTGAGGGTTGTGTAGTTCAGGGAGGGAGTGGGGAACGTGGGCGAGGTCCTGCATTCCATCCCCAGTACACAAAGACAACAGCAAACAAACAAGAACAACTACGGCAAAATAATAATGAAGAAGTGAGCAAAAGGAGGAAGAAAAAGAATGAGAAAACCGATGGCGTGATTTGAGCCATGACCTCCTAGGGTAGCAGCCTGTAACCAAAAAAGACAAGACTCTTGAACTTTTTGATTAAATATCTACATTTTGTTTTGATTTGTTTTCTGTTTGCGCAGTATTGTCTCTCATGTATAACTGAACTGTTTCTGACTTTCCAGACTGGAATGCAAGGTACGCAGCACAGTTGGTTACTGCGCCATGCGATGACCCAAAGATTCTCCTCACTTACCTCCTTGACTACTTTCTCACTCGTGGACATAAACTTGACTCTTTAAGCCTTCCCAATGCCCAGGCCAACCAGGTGCGTCCCAGTAGCTCATCGGCCTTTGAGTCCTGGGCTTGTCTTTAGTTTCTCTGAGTTAGGAAGTCTCCAATGCCTGTGCTTACTCTTGCTTTGACTTTACTAATGACCCAGAAGGTTATTAGTGATGATGACTGTGATGGTGACTCCTCAGGAAGCCCCAGGGGATGATAACTCTCAAGCAGCATCTTCCATCTCCCACACAGCTCTGCAGCCACACTGCTCCCTTTCTATCTATATTCTTTTATTTTTCCAATACTTTACAAAGCAATGAAAGCCCAGTCTCTCTGAAGTTATTTCCTCACATCTAAAAACAGATAATAATATTTACCTATTAGAGCTGTCATGATGAATATGGGATTATCCATGGAAAATGAGCCACCCAAGGCATAGCCCATCATGGGAGTGAATATCCTCAGTCTCTATCTAGCCCATGTGTTAGCTCTGACCAGGTCTATTTAAAAGTAGTTGATAAATGATGTGTTAGCAGTTACTGTGATCTCTGCTTCCTCCCCATTTTCTAGATCTCTTCTTCTTCCTTTCATTGGAATTCATAGACTTGTCTTTTCAATGACTCACTTATTTTATACATGGGATTTAATTTGGACATAGTGTTTCCCCTTTCGTTTCATATATACATCTTTGCCACAGAAGTGAGAAACATGAGAATCCCTTCTGCCAGCCAATCCTGGAAGCATTTTCTGGGTATTTTCAACCACCAGTTTTAGGTTGGTACATTCAGAAGTTCCAGATATTATATAGCTCAGATGCCATGAGACCTACAAAAGGTTTCATGACTGAATAAAGAAACATGTGAGTAACTTGATTTGAACTAAATGCACCATTGTTCTGAGGAATTGTCCAGAGTATTATTAAGCTTATGTACATTGTTATTCTGCAAGGGAGGAGAGAGTGACAGATCATGAAGTGTCCCTCAGGCCACTAGCTTTGGACACTTGTATTTGGAGGAGCCTTTTGTGTAACCCAGAGAACATTCATTCTTAGGGAAATAGTGACCTAGTGTTTTAATTAGATAGTTCAAATTGTATCTTCTCCTCCTCATCTTGTCTGTGTTGTGCCCATTACTCCGTCTTGTTTAGGTCCTGCTGGGTAAGTACTCATTATCTCAGTGGTCAAGCACAGTAGTAAGTCAGCCAAAAAGGAGGGTGATTAGTCCCCAGGGTGTGGTAATAAATGCTTGAGATGGACTGAATTAACCTTTGAGGCTAAGAAGAAAGAAAAGACAGATGGAGAGAAAGAGGATGGATAAAGGCAACACTAACACCTTGTTCCCTGAGCCTTTCCTTCTGACTGGAATAGGAGGGGCTTAATGTAGTATTTAAAGAACATAGGTGCAGAGTACTCTGCTTTTCCATTGTAGGACACACTGACACGTGTTTGCCGGCAGTCATTTGATTTTTATGGTTTATATGTTTCTAATTTGCTGGGGGAAACCTGGGCTGGATAATTTAGACCAGACCAAAAGACACTGTTCACAGACCAACACAATCAGTGATCCATGATCCAAGAAACCATCATTTGCTCACACAGGGCTTTCCTTTCTCCTAAGCACGGAATGCTGTTAGCTAATTTCAGGCAGGAGTTTTACTCCATTGCCTTCTCTGGGGTCCTTCATTCATTGTCATCCAGATAATGTAATCAGTTTCTTCATACATATAGCCATCTTTGGAATGCTGTATATTTAAATTAAATTGAGGGTGAGTATTAGTGCCTCTTATTTTCTTTTCCTTTTATTGATATTTGCAGTCTTCTATTTTCAATGAAAAGAATATGACTTTTTAATGTTTCTTTCCAACTTTATTTAGTTCAATGAGAGTAAGTGCAGCCTACATATTGTTCCTTTGTGTCCATCTGTAGCGGGAACCTGTCTCATGACAGAAACACACCTTATTAGAGACAGGTGACTAAGGCCCCCTTTCCCTAGACTGCTGTTGTCTATCACTGAGGGTCTGACTCTAGAATCCTGCAGTGTATACAGATTTCTGTGAAGATTGCAGAGCAGCCTTGGGTGCTGCCAAAGCTGCAGGATTAGTTTCCTTTAGGCACAGTCACCTTTTCAGCTAAGCAAAGGACTGACGGCGTGGGGTGGCTCTGCTGCTAGTTAGGGTTGGCTGTCATGCTTCACCTGCCACCGTGTCTCTTCAGGAGCAGGAGGTCTACACTGGTCATAGCTTTGGTCTTGGTACAGTTGCAGATCTGTGTGGGTGTCAGTGGACCAACCTGCCTAACCAGAGTGTTTGCACAGGAGTTACAGCTCGTCTAACTTGACCCTTTGTTCCTCCTTCCACCAGTTTATAGCTCCACCCTCCCCTCTCCAGGGTTACTGTGCAGTTGTCTGAGTGTTATCAATGGCAGTGCTTCTCAGAGGTGAGATAGTTGACACCTCTTAACATTCTCTGCCTATAATGGAATTTAAAGACAGCACAGGTACTTATTGTACAGGTGCTGTTTCCATGGTAGTGCTGGAATATAATATGACAGATGAAAATTCTTAATGGAATGTTTAGTGGTGCCAGAAAGGTGTCCTCTATGGTAAAATATAACTTTATGGGTGAAGCAAGGCAATGGGTTTTTCTAGGCTTTTTCTAACCTTGTCATGCTGTGCAGTTTACTCTTAACCACATGTGGCTAAGAAAAGCATGTTTCAATGGGGTTTAAGCATAACATCCCTTCTTTCAACTCCACAAATGAGAAGCAGATGCCCAGAGTCTCTGGGTAATATTAGGCTTTAATAACATTGCCATGCATTGGGTTAATTAATCAACACTGACAGTAGTACTAATAATAGTAGTAATCACAATAAACTTTTATTGAGTGTTTACCATGTGCCAGTCATCAATGTTTTATGTAGATCACTTCATGTAACCCTCAAATCCCTGTGTGGAAGGTTAGTGAGTTCTTTTTGATTTAGGCCACCCAGATGTTCTCTCCCTTCCTGTCCATAATAATATCCAGATTTTCATTCCTCTCCATGGATATCCCCAGAACTATGGGGGAAATGGTTCCTATGCCCATACATAGAGATGGGCACCAATATACTTAAGCCAAGCTCATTCCCCTGGCAATAGTGTTTAGTTCAGGAATGATCATGTGACCTAGTTTGGAATAATTAGATGTCAGATGACTTTTCTGGGGAGATTCTGGGTCTTCTGTGGTGGTCTTGCAGAGATAATACTCATCGTGACAATGAGTGTGGAAGCTGCTTAATGGAAGTCACACATGGGCAACAGAGCAACAAAGAACCTAATAAAGAAAAGTAGATAAATTGGAACTTTTTGGATTTCATTGAGCAGCAAAGTTAAGGCTCTATTAAAGTCAAAGCTACTTTTAGGTTTTTGGCCAATTATGCCCCTTCATCATTGAGTTTTCTGGTCCTGCTAACCAGAGACTTCCTAACAAGTTCTAAGACCAACATCTGTAATTTTTGGTCAGGGAAATGGGATGAGAGTGTTTGAACACGCTCTCAATTTAATTCACAAAGCAGATGTGGTGTTTATTGCTCATTGCCAATCTGGCTAGGTTTTAGAGTCACCTAGGAGACACACCTCCAGGCACAAGGACATCTCCAGACTAATGAAGACCCGTTCTAAACATAGCATGGATGCTTGGACTGAATAAAGGGGAGGAAAGGATCAAGAAAGACCAAAGAACACCAGAGTTCAGCTCCCTGCTGTCTGGCTGTGAATGCCATGTGGCTAACCACCTTACACTCCTGCCACCATGGTGGACTTTGTCTCCTCAAGCTGTGATCCAAAAATAAACCCTTGTTCTTTAAGTTGTCTTTGTCAGGGATTTTGTTACAACCATGAGAAAAGTAACCAGTGAGACAGTAGGATTTGGATCCAGGTGGTTGGATCCATGAACAGAGCTAATACCCTGAGAGTGAGGAAGACACTGTCACACTTGAGGATGGAGTGCTAGGGAATAATGGCTTCCTTGTGCTTCTTAATCTTGGTGGAATGCAAATTTAATTTGTGAAGAGTGTGTTAAAATTTTGTTTGAAATCTTGGGCCACAGACCCTTTGTTTTCTATAACTTTCTATATCTGCATTCTGGGGTGGTTATGGGAGCCAAAACTTCTTACTGGAGAAAGCATTATAAATTATCTTGTTATGAATTCATCACATGGAGATTTTAGCACTATGTTTTTGGAATAAGATAGAAATATATCTTCAAATCATAATGTTTCTGAACCACAAGTAAGATGATCAAAATATACATTTTTGAACTTCAGAATAGTTTGGGGTATGAGTTCCTTAGGAAAGTATGATGTACAATTGATTTTGACCTCCTATGGTCTAAGTTCATATATATAAACTATATATACATACATTCATAGGAAAGCTCCATGTAGTTTTTTAAAGCCAACTGAGAAAAATTAAATGATTTGGCCAGGCATGGTGACTCACATGTTTAATCCAAGCACTCTGGAGGTAGACTAGGTAGGCAGATCTTTGTGAGTTTAAAGTCAGCCTCGTCTACATAATGAGTTCCAGGTGACCCAGGGCTACATAGTGAGATCTTGTCTCCAAAAAAAATTAAATAAAGAAAGAAAAAAATGATAAACAAATAATTGATCCAAAACAGTTTCCACAAAGTGCAAGAAAATTCCTATTACATAGACATTCTTGCTGCATAGGAAGAATTGCGAAGGAACTAGTTGGAAAGACTATTTCAAATTAATTATTGTAGTATTACTAGAATGATCCATGTATTTTCTTCCCACTTAGACTGGGTGAGAAACAAAAAAATAGTTCTTGAAAATTTATTATTTTATCCCTCAATAACTTGTTAACTTTTTAGCAATCAATTAAAAATTAATCTTGCCATAGGGGAATGAATGTACAAAGTCTAATAATATACATGTATGGAAATGTTGTAATGAAGCCAATTGTTTTGTATGATAAGTAAATAAATTTAAATAAACAATTAATCTTGCAAAGTCTGTATAATATAGGCCAAAGTCTAAATGGAAGACAACAGCAAGGGATTAAAACATTTTTGATTAAAATGTAATCACACCATTTCACCTTTTTCTTTCCTCCCTCCAACCCTCCCCATGTACTTGTTCTCTCTCAAATTTATGGCCTCTATTTCTTTAATTCTTTATATGTATGTAATATGTATGCTTAGATACATAAACACAACTGTTCGGTCTGTATAATGTTGCTTGTATGTAATATATGATTTCAGGTCTGACCACTTGACTATTCTCTGGGTTTCACCTTTCCTTAATCACTGGCAGTTCTTTGTCTGGGTTGAGGCCTCATGAGATTTCATTAGCATGTGTATTGGCAGTGTTTTTGTTCAGGTTTTCATTAGGTAGTGATGTTGATGTGAAAAGACTTTTTGATGTAAACGGTTCACAAAACTAACTATTCCACTAAAGACATGGACAAGCCTTGGGTAGTACCTTTTCAATTTTAGTGAGCATTTGAACATGAGAAAAGTTACTAAAATCACATATCCTTTCCCCGTCCGGCACCCTCTGAATCATGTGAAGCCAGATCCTGGAAGTCTGCATGCAGACTCTTCTCTGCGGCCCTGCTGCTGCAGGTCACTGGGTGGCGTAGTCTGTGACAGATCGCCTCAGGAAAGATGTCTAGGCCAGCGACTCGGGCAAAATGATTCAGCTCAAGGTCCAGGTTCTAAAGATGTGAGAATTCGCATCAATTATTCAGATAATCACGCGTAGGAGTGATTTTCTTTAAATAATGTTCTAACTCTTGGATAGTTTTAGTTATAGCAATTAATGATAAGTGACTGTTTAAAATAATTGTTTAATAAACGGTTCAGTTTTTAAACTGTAAGAGTAATAGGGTGGCTAAGAGGAATACATGTTTTCTGTGATTTACTGCACCATATTATGGGATGTCTTTGACTGCTCAAATCATGGCCCTGTGTGTGATTTGAGCACCTTGGAGCAGTTTGCCTCAACTGGAAAGAAATTAGTGCCCAGAAGGAAAAGATTTTGTTTTGAGTATTAATCTGACCAAACTTCCCGAGTGTGGCTGTAAACCCTGAGTTCTCTGCTGAGTGATCACACACCCAAAAAATTCTCATTTTCTTTTAATAGAGTAGAGGGGATGGGTTCTTGGAAGCCATGGGATTTTAGTAACTTTCAGCTGACAACAATAGATTTCTCATAAAATTCTATGCAAACTGCCAGAATGTTCGTTATTCCATAGGCAAGAATGAGCATAAGTAATAACACTGAGGTAAATAATCATCCTGTAAACACGATTGCTGAGGAGTTCATCATGAGGTCATGCGGTCTGAACATCTGGCTGAATGACTCAATTGTGAATTTTCAAGGTCTTCTGAAGAAGGTTGAGAGCAGCCTGCTGTCTTTAGGATTCTTGCCTCTGGGTGAAAACACCTGAAGTTAGTCAGTTGAAGAAATAGAAAATGGACCTGCCAGTGCTAAACATAATCAGAAAACTGTTTTCCTTCTTGTTTAGGGAAAGCAGTGATGGTAGCAAGCTCTTGTGTCACCAGGGTCCTGGGTGAGTGGTAGATTACATAAGGGCTGCACACCCTCCCGGGCCAGGCAGCTGCTGCTGAACCTGTGACTTACCCAGTATAGATCTCTTCAGGGTGGGACCCCTCTGTGTTGGCAGCCTCGCCCCTTCCCCTCTCTCCCCTTCTTGGGACTACACCTGGAATCAGCACACTATCTCAGGCCTTGAGTTGTAGAGGACTCTGGACTTTTCATTTTGTTCTCTTAGTTCGCCAGATGTTTACTGGCACCTGCCAGTGTCCTTAACACCTTGTGTTGCCACCATTTGAAGGACTTCAGCAGAAACGCTGCAGGGAATACAGAGGACCAGACTGCAGTGAGGACTCAGCTCCACTGCAGTGCAGAAAGCCTTGGTTCCAGTGTCGCTCCATGAGGACCACACTCACTGATTATCAATTAATTGATTAGCTTTGGTGAGAATGTCTCACAAACATAGTTCAAAAACTCAACTAATGAAAAGGGGTAGTGCAAGTGTCTCACTGTCATTCCTTTGTTCTTTTGCCCAGAAGATATTGGCCGGGTTTTCTCTCTGGTCTCATGGAGGTTCTGCGATTACACGGCCCATTGCTGCTAGCCTTCATCACGGAAGACTGGAGACACTTCACAGAGCTTTGCCTCTGGTCTGCGTGTGTGTGTGTGTGTGTGTGTGTGTGTGTGTGTGTGTGTGTGTGTGTGATATTTGCCTGTGTGCCTGTGTACAGCCGTGCTTGCCTACAAGGGTGCAGGTTGACCTGGAGGATGTCTTTCTCAGTCATCTCTTCACCTTACTTGTTGAAACCGTGTTTCTCGTGGATCCTGGAGCTCTCCACGAGGCTGGCTGGCCAGTGAGCCCCTGGGACCTGCTGTCTCTGCCTTTCAACCCTGGAGTTAAGGCATGCACTCCATGCCAAGGTTTTTATGTGGGTGCTGGGGATCCAAACTCAGATCCTCATACTTGCATAGCAAGTGCTTTATACCCTGAGCCGTCTCGCCAGGCCTGCCCTGAGCTTTTTAACGATGGAACTGTTTTATATGGTAGAGCAGGAACAAAGTTCATCTAAAGGCTCCCTAGGGGAATCAGCTGTTGGCCTCTTTTCAATTTTGGTATTGCTAATATGATATATATATATATATATATATATATATATATATATATATATACAGAGGATAGCTCCTTAGAAGCAGAATTGCTAAGTTGGAGGGGAATGTGTACCTTTATATTGTAATATTTTGGAAACGACCCGCTGATATGTTGTCTTCATAATGTGTTTGAATTCCGGGGCTTGACAAACTGTCAGGATGTTCTTTCCTGCGCTGAATTCTGCACCTGACAAGGTGGAGCTGTTGCAGCAGAATTGGGGGGAAGGAGCAGGGATTCAAGCTGACTCATCAAACAGAAGAGATGGGGTAGGAGCTTGGAGAGAAGCAGGGGGAACTGGAGCGGAGCAAGGAGACGACTGGAGGCGTGCCAAAACCAACACCCTTTCATCATTTGGGGGAAGCAAATTCTAGGAGGCATCGTGAGCACTGTGGCCATCAAACAGGCAGCGGGTGAGAACCAGCTCCGCCCTAGGTAAAGCCAGTCCCCGGCTCTAGAGGGACTAATTAGAGCAGAGACACAAAGGCTCGGCTCTCCCATACGGAGTCGATCTTACTGGAAATAGGTTAAAGATTCATTACAAATTATGATTTTTCTCCCTAGATGCCCTTTGATAACAATAGATGTTGTTTTGTTCTCCTTCAAATTGAACACAATCAGAACAGCAAGAGTGGCTCAAAGAATCCCTTTCCCTGAAGCCCAGGAACTCATTTTCTGGTGCGGCCCTGTCTGGGTTCCTCTTTAGGTTGGAGGCACATCCCCTAAAGTAATTTGTGGGAAGTCTCTGGCCCAGGTACAGGATGGGGGCTGGAAAGGGGGTAACTACATCTGCAAACGGACCCGCAGTCCACCTGCCCTCGGGGTTCTCTTGATGAACCAAGTCTGTTTCCTTTCACTAACTCACCTGCCTTGGATCTGAAGATCCCCACCCCCCATCCCCCAACCCCGAGCCTGTGAAGACTTAACTGAAGTGTTTCTTAAACGGAGGACCAATGTCTCTGAAACTGGATTATCTTAATATTGAGGGGTAGGTAATTAGGATGGCTACTGTGATTGTAAACTCCACAATCTTACAAGAGTCACATTTATGTCTTTGTTTTATCTGCTGGAAAGAGTAGATGAGAACTTACACTATATAGAAGTTAGGTATTTTAATGGGTGAAATAGTAATATAACTTAGGACTCTGCAATTCAGATGGGATTAATAAGATCTGTTTTTAACGACCAGACAGCTTTTCTACATGTGAAAACACATGTTTGCTACAGAATGTCCTTGGATATTTATCATGGTATTTCCCCCCTCTGAGTTAGATACAGGAATAGATAGAATCTAGAAATAGATTGCTAGGAGATCCATCCAAATCGGCTTTGGGTCCTAAAAACTAGAAATCTATGCCAAGGTAATCCTGGACCATAGATGAAGGCAACAATCTAGAATGCACATTTTCATCACCATGTGTTTGAATTTCCTGCCTAATGCAAGTGCATCCATACATATCAGGGCAGCATCAAGTTAAAGGTGCCTGCCACAAGTTTGCGTTCTTTGCCTTCCAAACGGAATAAAATAACTGTATTGTACCTTGAATTGTCTGGTTAGAATAGTCAAATTGTAGGGCAGGGTTCTCTGTATTGGAAATAACTCTTCTTGGATAGCTTGGCCCCAAAGCTTAACCAAATGAGGAAGTTAGAGTGGGGTAGAGAATCCAAGTGGAGAAACAGGATAGACTTCGATTGTCATTGTCTGTGTAAATGATCAAGTTAAACATTTTATTTCAGAGGAGAATGCTTCAAATGAGCTCTTTAATGGAATCCCACTGCACATAAAACCGTTTAGAGTTGTGTCTGCTCCCATTTCTTCTCTCTGCTCCATACTCTCTTCCCTTCCCAAGTCTGGATGTTATGGAAAGTGGGTAAGATAGACTACCATGGTGTCCTGTACATCGAAGGTGCTGGACCAGGTTTGTGAAAATGCATGGAGGCTTTGAAAACAAACACACACTGCTTTAGACACAGTGTTAGAGTTGCTGCTTTAAATATTGACTGGAATGAAATCTACACCTTTGGGAAATGTTACTAGTAGGGCTTGGTTGGCTCTCATACCAGTGTAGCTTTCATGGTGACAAGAGACAAAATGGGATCACCCGATGAGTAGGGAGGTGGTATGAGGGACCTTTAATATCTGTTCTTCTGCTATGAGTTATTGTGCTCACCTGCCTGGCTGATGAGTTTCCCAACACTGTGGGTGTGAACTAAGGGGGCTTCATTCTTTTCAAGGGTGTGTCTCTGTCTCTGTGTGTCCATGCAGCATTTTTTTAAAAAATCAGAACTGGTTTGTCTTTGTTTTAAAAATAATTTTAAATTTGTGGCCAAAATTTTTTAAAATTGAGGTATTTTGCATAAAAATCTACATTTCCAAATTCTCTTGGAGATCTGACAATACTGGGAGGCCCCGTTCTTTTTGAGGTGTGGTCTCTAGAGCAACAGCAGAAACAGCAGCGTCACCTGGGAACCTCTGAGACACCGTGTGCTGGGGCCCAGAAATCTGTGCATCAGCAAGCCCTCTAGGTGGTAATGCTTTCCCCCAGTACTGGAAATGGAACCTAGAACTGCATGCATGTTAGGCTGGTGTTCTGCCAATGAGCTCTGTGTGTGTTACAACAGCCGTCTTGTGTGCATGTGTGTATGTGTGTGTTATATGTACTTGTTAGTAAGTTTATAAATGTGTGCATGTGGAAGCCAGAGGTAGATGATGAGTGTCTTTTGAAACCAGAATCATAGGCAGTTATAAGCTGCCATGTGGGTGCTGGAAACCCAACTCAGGTCCTCTGCAAGAGTAGCAAGTACTCTAAACCACTGAGCTATCCCTCTAGCTACCTTTTTTTTAAGGTTACTTATTTATTATTTTATGAGCATGTGTACATGCCTGAGTATGTGTATGGTAGTTCATGTTTGTTCAGGTGCTCTTGGAGGCTAAGAGAGGTCATCAGATGCCCTGGAACTAGCAGTTGTAAGCTGCCTCTTACGGATTCTGGAACTGAAAAGTTCTCTTAACTTCTCAGCAACCTCATAACCTATCTACTTTTTTATGTTTTTGTTTGAGGCACTTGAATGTTTTGGAACTCATTATATAACCCAGGTAGGATTTGAATATGCTATCCTCTTGCCTCAGTCTCCTGAGTATCTGGGATTACAGGTCTGTTCCAAAAGGCCTAGCTTTGCCTAGTGAGTCTCTGTTATCTTTCATTTGAGAAGCAGCTGAGATTATAACCAGGAGGAGCTTGGTGGCATGTGTTGCATCCCTTCTAAGCTTATCTACTCATTTATCTAGCACTTATGAGCTTTCAAAGAATTTAATTCCCCTCCTCGACAGGATCACATAATTTAAAGGCACAAGATTTTCCTGTCTCCAGTATGGATCTGAGTTCTTAAAGATTTGAGGTCACTTGGAGATCTTTAAGAACCCAGCATCATCCACAGGCATATCAGGTCTTCTATTAGCTGCTGCCCATGTGGCGGCATGAGAAAACTCAATTAGTACAAACAGATAAGGGCATATTGAAGTCTTGGGAGAAAGAGAGGCCTGGTTGGAGTCCCTAATGCATACAAGTAAAATGGTTAGATAGAGCTTTATTTAATTACACCACAGGCGGGAAGAGAGTCACAGGCTTCTTGGTGTTTTTAAGTGCGTGCGTTTTAATGAATTTTTCAGAATGTCTGTACATTTTCTGCCAGTTTCCTGGACAGCCATTAATTACTTAGCCTCACTCTAAAAAACGAGGACACTTCCATCTCATTTTCAGGGAACGTGCTACCAAAGCAGCCTCTATTTGTGGGCAAGGCCGGTAAGTTTTCCTAGGTGTGAGCCCCATGCCACTGATCCGCCTTTTTGTTTTGTTTACCCAGCTGCTCCTCTTAGTAGATGCACATGTCTATGACACTTAGATCAGCCTTAAGTTGTTTTATCTTTCCGACCCTAGAGATAATGTTTAGCTTCCTGAAAGAATCATGAAGTAATATTAATTAGTGCTCATCAGATATTCATGTCTCTTGTCTTTCCTAGCTCCAGGGCAGATTAAGTGGGGTTATGTGGCCAATTCTAGACAATGGCTTGGATCTTAAATAGAATTCTGTGTCCCTTTCGGTCTGAGGCCATTAAGAGAACACAAATCTCCAAGCTTTTACGATTCCTGCTTTGGTAGCATTAGATAACATATTTGAGGTGATGAAATTGCAGATTAGAAGCCATTTGGTTTTTGTTTTTACACCTTAAAGAGTTCTGTTAAGGATAGCCACCTGACCCACTTCAGGCTCTGATTTGAATAAGAATTAATTTGGCAATCTTGACAAGCCTACTACCATAACTAAGAGAAGCTGGCTTGGCTGAGAAACATATAGGGATGTCAGTAGAAGTCAAAATAAAGAAGCAGCTTGGAGCTTGCACATGGGTAGAGCTGGCTCAGGACAGGAGTGGTCAGCAGCTGCTTGGTACATGGTCTGGCCTGAACACAGCAGCATAATTCTTTGGGCAGTGATGATGCCTAACATGATATGGAAGTGATTACTGTGGTTGTGATACATTTAATGAAGTAGAGCAGGACTACTTTGGCTAATTGCCTAGGATGAGGGACATTGGTTCAAACCCATGGAAAATAAAGACTGGGATATGTGGGCAGAACCATGAGAAGGACAGAAGTGAGGAGCAACCCAGGGGTAGGAAATTAGAACCTGGAATCCTTAGCCTAAAGATGTTAATGTAATTCACATGAGTAAAGGGAACTGTCCAAGAGTAGCGTATAAAATGAGAAGAGGAACCGGTATAGACTCCTGAAGGACACCAATATTAGAGAGCTGTGTGGAAAAATGTCACAAAAGTGAGTAAAGGAGATGAGAGAGTGGGGCCATACATTAATGGAGGGGAATGCTATAGCAGAGAGAAAGTTCAAACTTCTGTGATAGAGTTGAAAGGAGGGTCACCAGCAGCATGTGGAGGTGGCAGATTCCACTCGGCTTCTCCCAGGACAAAAGGGCAGCTGGGTGACAACACAGGTGAGCTCTCTTGACCTTACGCATTTGAAAAGCCGGGTTCTTTCTCTCTGTGTCCTCCCAGTATATCCCTTGCTGCCATGAGTGTGGGGCAACCCCGAGGCTACACAAAGGCACTCCAATAACAGCTTGGTCAGGACTCCCCTCCTTTCCCAAAGGCAACAGAGGCACTTAATTGGTTGAAGCATCCATGCCTACCGGGGCAGCAGCTTCTGCCACCCCCTGCTCAGGACCACCTTCAAGATGCCTGTGAGGTTGGTTGACATGCTTTTTACTCAGCATTCTGGTAATATGCTAAACACTGTTGGTAGATGTGAATGTGGAATATAAAAATGCAGTAGGTGGTTACTAAGAGACAAGTGCACGGGAATGCTCAAAGCTCTGAGCTGCACACACAATACCTACCCTCCAAAGGGCTGGATTCCCCGTGGGCTAGTGGGGAGCAGGGAAGCCAGGTTCCCCATCCTCTTTATGGCTCTCTTTGACCTACTCCTCCCTTTGGTGCTGTGTGGTGGGCGTACAACTGTTGCAAGTAGGTGGCACAGCTGTTTGCTTTGACTGCCTCTGCACCTCAGGGATCCCAGCCGCACAGCTAACACTGCAGGATGGAAATGGCATTTATTTGTTAATAAACTCACCCTATTTCTTTGTTTGAGGGAAAAGGGGGATCCCACTCAACATGTTGCCAGCTACATGTCACTGTGCAGAGCATGCCACATTGGCTAATGTTTTCCAAATTCTCCCTTGCATTGGAAATAGAAGCCATTAGAAAAATATTGGGATGGTGTGAAGATTTCCCAAACACCTGCCTCCCACCTCTTATGCACATATGCCCAGCATTTACAATGCACAGTGTCCTTTTTTCCCATTTGGTGCATTTTCATTTACAAGTGCATGTATATTTTATAAGTGTGTGTGTACATACTTCTTGGTGATTTACTTGTAAATTTCCTAAATGGGGAAGCCATACAAAGGTCACCAAGCCGTGGATGGAATTAAATAGCATTTTCTAATAGCAAATAATAAAATAGGAATCAGATACATGTAGGCAAGGGGGAAACTGCGTCTTCAGCTGGGGAGTTATTGAGTGGTTGTAGTTGAGGAGCCAATTTTCTGAGGAGGGGAGTCTGCTCTCCTCTTCCCTGTCAAATAAATCACCAAGAGCTCTCCAAGTTGTCATTCTAAGTAGCTACATCAGCTCTCTCTCATTTTTGTACTGGTGAAAGAACACAGTCATGTATCTCTCTGGCATACTCGTTTCTCCTCTGCCTTGCCTGCAGTAGCTATCAACATGGATTTCACCAGTTTCCACGGATGGCACATTTTGCTTATTTGACTTGAACTATCCATAACTATGATGGATTTTTTGCCTGACTCAGAAATAAACTGCCTTTCATGCCTCTATCTAGAGGATCTCTGCAAATCAGAGAAAAGGGTGACATTGATTGTTGCTCATACTGTCATTATATTATTTTTATTAACTAGCCCATTGTTACAATAACACTGTGAAACAACAAATAACTCCATCTGGTGAATGAAGTTCCCAGTATTGATAGAGTCTGGAATGGGAAAGACACTTAGAACTTACATCCCTTGGCAACTTAGGTTGACATTTGAAAACTAACGTTCTACAGCCATCAAATTACTACAGTATTCCATGCTTATTTAATACTTTTGCCTTAAGATTTTGGGTATCTTAAAACAGTGGTCAATAATTAGGGGGTAGAGGTTTTATGTCAAAGCTTATGTCTTGCTATATAAGTAGCCAGAACATATTCATTTGTTCATTATTTTAAATATTTTATTATATCTATTTATTTATTCAGTGTGTGTGTGTGTGTGTGTGTGTGTGTGTGTGTGTGTGTGTGTGTGTGTTCATGAGCATGCCACAGCATACATGTGGAGGTCCAAGGACTGAGGTGATATTGTGTTCCCCACAATATTGTGCACACTAATAAACTTATCTGGGGTCAGAGAACAGAACAGCCAGAAAATGGTGGCACTCACACCTTTAATCCTATCACTTGGGAGGCAGAGATCCATTTGGATCTCTGTGAGTTTAAAGCCGCACTGGAAACAGCCAGGCATGGTGACTCACACCTTTAATCCCAGGAAGTGAGCCTTTAATCCCAGGAAGTGACAGCAGAAAACAGAAAGGTATATAAGGCGTGAGGACAAGGAACTAGGCTGGTTAAGCCTTTAGGCTTCTAGTAGCAGTTCAGCTGAGATCCATTCTGGATGAGGACTCAGAGGCTTCCAGTTGAGGAAACAGGATCAGCTGAGGAATTGGCAAAGTGAGGTGGCTGTGGCTTGTTCTGCTTCTCTGATCTTCCAGCGTTGACCCCAGTATCTGGCTCCTGGTTTGTTTTTATTAATAGGACCTTTTAAGATTCATGCTACAGGACAACTTGCAGAAGTTAGTTCTTCTCTTCCTCCACAAGGGTTCTGGGGATTGAACTCAGGTTATCCGTGTTGGTGGCAAGCACTTTTACTCAATAAGCTATCTTGCCAGACCTCATTAAATTTTTTTTTTTTTTTTTGGTTTTTCGAGACAGGGTTTCTCTGTGTAGCTTTGCGTCTTTCCTGGAACTCACTTGGTAGCCCAGGCTGGCCTCGAACTCACAGAGATCTGCCTGGCTCTGCCTCCCGAGTGCTGGGATTAAAGGTGTGCGCCACCACCGCCCGGCATCATTAAATATTTTAAATGAACACTTACTATGTTCTAGGTGCTATTTTGAGTGCTGATAGTAACAGGAATTGTTCAAGTCTCATGGAGCTAATGTTTTCCTAGGATATCGTAGAGTAAATGATTAAAACAACAAAAAGGTAATTTTATGTTGTGATAGACTTACCAAACAAGACATGGTTGTGTGGTAGGGAACTACTGTTCTCTCAGCAGATGGCATGTGCTTTGAGAACTGAATGATAAGGAAGAGCCAAAAGGTAAACACTTTGGGAAGGAGTTTTCTGGATGAAGGACCACTGCACAGTCCTACAGCAAGAATGGTTTGGGTAGTCTAAGAGAGAGCCAGGCTAAGGAGGGATAATGAGTACAGAATCTGGTCAGGAAGCAGATGAGGTCTAAACCACTTGGGAACTTTTAGATCAGGAAAAGAGTTGATGATTTAAGAGCAACAGCAAGTCTTGAAGAGACTTGACAGGACAATGATATTTGAGAGAATGTGCTTCTAAAGGACTGTGAGGTGTGGTTCATGAAGGTCAGTTCCAGGGAGTCTACAATTGCTGAGTTTGAGCAGGGCTCCCCCCTTATAGGAAATCCAGAATACTGGGCACAGAAGGAAGGGAGTACACAGTGGGAAGCTAAAACCAAACATGTTTGGGTATTGCTAGAAATTTCTCTGAAGAGAAACTTCACAAGCCTTTTATTGGTCAAGAAGAGTCATAAAATATCAGAATACATTATGTATCACCAATTCACCCATCAATCAATCCATTCATTCATCTTTTTCTGTTTAATGGTTCAGAAATGAGAGGCCCCTCTTCTCAGCAATGACGTGTCTGCCTCCTACTTTTAGAGACTTGGTTGTAATGATGATGACCAACAATGAAGGAGATAACCTATTTACTCCCTTAGGTTGATTTCTTCCAAGGCAAATATAGCAACAAAGACTTTCGTGCAGCTCACTCAGTAGGGGGCGGTCCTAGGAACTAGGAAGGTAGTGGGGAGTCAGGGAAGAAAAACAATTCAGTAAATTATATAGTTGTGAAAAGGTTGGCATTGTAGGCAACCAATGACTTTTGAGCAGAACAGGCTTTGAAACTATATTACCAAAATGCAAGATGACCAACCTCACTGTCTGAGGGTGTCCCTGGGGTGTCTAGTCAGCCTGCCATTGCAGGATTCAGCAGCGCTTTTAGGTGGACTGTGAAGCAGGATGTCAGAGGTCGGCTCAGGGAAGGGACATGATGCTGATGATGTCCTGCTAGAAATTCCAGTGTTAAAACTGTGAAGAAAGTCTTTTTCACTTAGAGCCCCTCAGTGTAGATCAGATGATGTTCCCCAGGCTGGCGTGGCTTTTAATACCAGTAATGTTCTGGATGTGTGGCCCCTGGAACTCTGCATTTGGGGATCATTTAATCTTGGTGGTTCCTCTACTCCACTTGCCTTTCTACTACTCTTCCATGGTGGAAAGTGGTTGAAACTCATGATGGAGAGGTAGCTTTTTCTGAGTCATAAGGAAATTCCAGGGAGAGACAAAGAGTAGCACATAATCTTAATGCGGTCCTCATCTCCCTTAGGATATGGGAACTCATTCTTGCACTGTTGAAGGGACATGGCTGATGAAGGGGTCAACTGAAATCCTATTCAGAAATGGCCCTCAGCCAAAGAGAAAACTATCTTTCCAGGTTACAGCTCTTGATAAAAGTGGAGACAGCCTACATCTAGTAACTAGTCTGCAAGGGTTCCAAAACCAGATCCCTTTGCCTTAGTTACAGTCAACTCTGAAGACCATCCTAGTTCCGGAGCTACCCATGGGATAGCCCCAGGTTGCAATTACATTCAGTCTAATTCTTCTTTTTCTCAACTCGGCTTCCTTTATTTCCCCATATGTATTAATGCCCAAAACATCTCAACAGGCCCTTTACCTCCAAATTTCTATCATCATATTTTCCCTGGGCAGCTTGTTTCAGTGAAGAGACAATTCCTTCTGATTTGATCTCATTTCCCTTCCCACTGGGAGCTGATAGATTCCCAGCAAGAGCTTGAGGCAAGTTCCCAGGCTGATACACAAAGGTCGGTGATATATCTGGGATCCCAAAGGTCCTTAGGAGTATCAGCCATTTGGGGATGATCCATGAGTGAAGACTTATCTTACAGAATCCCTGATATTGGAAAAGAGCAATTGGAGTGTCTAAGGAGTCACAATTAAGAAATGGTGGCCTCTGTCTTGTGGATCTGGCCAAGTTCAGAATAGTCTGTCTAGGGTGAGATACTGCCTGAAAACTGAATGGCTGTAGAAGGTTTGAAGATGTAGACAAGGAACGACAGCTAACAAAGTGGGGAAGGAGAAGAAGGTTTGAGGTAGATGTAATATTCCTGGAAACACATGAATGATTTAAATCTGTTTATGTTTGCTTACCATTTGATTCCTAGTGTTCTTAGGATGTAGTTTGCCTCCCAATTTTAGGATCTATTTTACATACCAGTAACACCTTACATTTGCTATATATAGTACATCTCATCCAGAGATTGTGTGGGGATCTATCTATAGAGGCACACGCTCATGTTTACCACCACAGTGTAACTAACACTATACACAAAGAGGGAGAGATTTCAAGTCACCCCATACCAGCATAGTCTTTGTTATGGAAGAAGTTTGACAGAAGATAGTAAACATGGTAGGAAAATGTATACCAGCTTTCCAAGCCTTCCGCCTAAAAGGACTAATATGGAATAGACATTTTCATTATTCTCTTTTTTCTTACCAGACTCAAAATTCATGGACATTCAAAATCCAGCAGCAAGAACTATATTCTATTACATATTTCAATTTGTACCTATGGAACATTGATAACTGATTAAGCAATTGAATTATAATGTTAAGGGAGCTTATGGGAAAATGATTTTCTCAGTGTTCTAAAAATACAATGCTGTACATTGAGAATCACATAAGAAGTTCAAAGGGCATCTATGTTAGCATAGTCACCAAACTTTAGACTCATGTGACTTGATGAATTATATAAGAAGAATATTTTATTTATTCAACTTCAAGACTAGGAATTTTTTTCAAATTATTTTTTCTTAGTATTTTCTGCTTTGTACCTATTTCTGAACATAATGATTGTGCCTGCCTCTAAATATTTAATTTGATACAATAGAAGCTTTAGACATCAAGGATTTACCATATTTTAACAAAGATTCTTATTGTAGGATTGAGGCAGAATGAACATGTGTCACTAGGGGAATGGCCCACTAACTACCACATTTTAAACAACTTAAACACTGAATCATCCACTGAATGACGAAGTAAATGTATGTGTGCTGGCCACGAAAACACGACCAAGTCGTATTATTGGCTGGTACAAAGAGGTGAAAATGTAGCATAAATGCTATGATTCCTTCATATGTAATTTTATGTAGATAAAGATAGTAGTAAGAGTGTGAGTCTACAGAAATATTGGGTATACTTACACACACTAGATTAGTTCATCAAATGTCAATTATGGACCTAGAGAAATGGCTCAGCCATCAAGAGTGCTGTTCCTCCAGAGGATCCAGGTTTGGTTCTCAGCACCCACATAGTGGCTCACATCTGCCTGTTACTCTTCAGGAGATCCAATGCCCTCTTTTGGCCTCCTTGGGCACTGTGCTCATATACACAAGTCCCCACTACCACATAAACATGTAATTAAAATAAAATAAATATTTAAAAAGGCAGTGATTATTTCTACTTTAATAGTAAAATTTAGAATAATATTTACTCTCCCTCTCGCTCCTCCCTCCTTTCCCCTCCCTCTCTCTCTCTACACACACACACACACACACACACACACACACACACACACACACGAGTTAGACATAATTTAGGTTTAAAGCTAAGCATGCATAGTTTACAGTTTTTATTTATTGATTGGCACTCTCCTTGAAGTTCTTTCTCATTTAGCTTCTGAGATAATATACTACTCTGGTGTCCCTGCCAAAGGCTCCACCTTCCACTGCTAGTCCAGGGGCTCTCCGTGGTGCATGAATTTTGAAGGGACACATTCAGATTGTAGCATAACTTAAGAAAAAAAATTCAGATATGTTTTGGGAGGGTTGATTCTCAATGTTTTTACTGCATTTTTAGCTGGTCCCATGTGTGAGTTTGTGAAAGATGAATTGCTAAATGGTCTTATAAATAAAAAACCTGGAACCAGATATTGGGGTTAAAATGGAGAGATCAGAGGAATAGGACAAGCCACAGCCAACATCACCTCACCAACTCTTCAGCCTCCAAAGAGACCTACTTCCTGTATACCCACACTGATGTGCGTTTCTGTTCTGCCATCTCATTTCCTCCCTCTGCCCAGCTACATCACTTCCAGTCTTTCTGTATAGACCTCCAGACCTTTATGGTTAACTAGTATTGGAATTTAAGGCGTGTGCCACCACGCCTGGCTCTGTTCCTAGTGTGGCCTTGAATTCACATAGATACAGACAGATCCCTGCTTGCCAAGTGATAGGATTAAAGGCATGTACTAACATTGCCTGACTTTTGTGTTTACTTATAATGGCTGGCTTTTTCCTCTGATCCTCAGATAAGCTTTATTAGAGTGCACAATATATAGGGGGACACAATGTATCACCATAAGTTTGACTCATTGAACACTTGGAATGGAGAAATGGAGCGTTACCAATAACTTACCATAGGGCTATCTTGCAGAATGTGGACGGAATCCTACTTTAGTGTTGCTGTTTTAATAAAGATCACAGCAGCTGACACCAGCATCTATTGTGCACTGAGATCATATACTATGTGAAAAACACTGCTCAAGGCATTTATGTTCATTTTTGTTGTGCAATTATGTTTGTGCAGAGTATAATGAATTGACAGAAGGGAAAGATAAAAACAAATTGTGTTAGAAGGGTCATAGTGGACACACTATACTTTTTGCCCCACACTCCTCCTACAGTGAAGTCTCCTTCAGCGTAGGCGACCACTGGTTCGGCTATTTCTCTATTTACTTCCACTTTTTAAAGTGGATAGCTTGTCTCTGTTTCTCATCTCCTCAGTTTTCTGTTCCAAGTGGGGAGTTAGTACTGAACTCCCGCATGGCACCTCAATCTCCCATGCTTCGTCATCGTGGTCTTCAAAGCTCAGCGTTCAATTCTGGTGTTTGTCTTACTGAGATCTCAGAAGTACTATGACGACGACGAAACTTTACACGTCACTGACTTGTCTTGAAGTTCATAACAGCTTCACATTTTAAAAACAGCTTTTTATGTACCTACCAAGCATTTTCCCTTCAATGCTGTAAAAAGAGTAATACTTAAATACCTGCCTCAGTTGAGATATTTTAAGTCATCTACAGCTACTTTTACGTTTTGTTCTCCAAGCGAGTTGAATGCTCCGTCTTCCTTTCGTGGGTGAACGGGCGGCTCTGCAGCAGCCTTGTCCTTCCAGTCTTCGGAACTGCCCACTTCCCCCGCTTCCTGCTTCTCGTGAGTTCTTCTTTTTCTTTTTTCTCCTTTGTTTGTTGTGTGATAGCCTCATGAGTAAACATCCTAACAGAAATAACATAAATAAAGGTTTTAGACTTGTGTATATTTAAATGTTTTTATTGTATACTTGATATATACATAAATAGGTATTTTATATTTATTTTTATACATTGTTTTTATTATATTTATATTTATTATTGATAGATACATAGGCACTTAGATAGATAAGCTGGGTATAGAAATTTGTGCAAAACTTATTTTCCTTTGAGATCTTTGGTAGAATATATAAGTATCTATGTATCAATGTATATATACAAATATCAAGCTGTTAATGCTTGCATTAAGAAATATGACACTGTTTTTAGAATCTTTTGAACAGTATGTCCCATATATGCCCTCAGAAACTTTTTAGGATGAAGATAGATTCTATTGTAAGATAGTTGTGTTTTATTTTTGTGGTAAATACTCTGTGGGTCACTTTAGTACAGAAATCCATGTCTGCTGTTCTGAAATTTTCTTGATGGCCTTTGAAAAAAAGGTCTGTCTGTTTCTTCTATGTCTACGTGTGTCTGTGTGTGGGCATTGAGTCCCGCACTGTACATGTGGAGGTCAGAGGATAACTGGTAATAACTGGTTCTTTTCTTCATCTGCTGAGTCATCTCGCTGGCCTTCTGACTTTGTTAATAATTAATTGTGGTACTTGTTAGAACAAGAAGCATAAGCATACCTTTGAATTTCTCTATTTTTGGTTTTTGAAACTATTATTAGTTGGATATTGAATTTTCTGGATTTCTTTCCTCTTACTACTTTAACCTTTAACATATTCTCCTTTTTAATTTATATTTTATATTTAAAACCATTGAATTTTTTCAGTTTTTGCTATTATGTTGTTAATTCCTACTTAGACTTTTCTGGGTCTCTTATCTTATACCCATAGCCCAGTTCTATTGATACAGACACTGGAGATTCACCAACTCTGTGCCTTAACCCAGGTCTGTACAGGCCAGGTTATTAGAACTCTGAAGTTGGCTTCACTTGGCTAAAATGAAGGTGTTATCAGGTATCTGTGATCTTGGGCAAAGTATTTACTGCCTCTCTCCTCATTTGTGAAGTAAAATTGACATCATCTTATGCAAACCTTAAAAAAAGAACTTATTTTGATATAACATTACATATTGTAGAAAATGCATTCTGTGCATACAATTTCTTTATAGTCCTCACCCCGGCTCCTCACCTGTTACTTTCGCTTTATCACTTTCTTGAATATGTATGCAAGCTGGAGCCCATGTTCTTGCGGTGCATCAGATTCTGACCTAGTTACTTTTTAAGGTTTCTCAGGATGGGCAGATCACTCAGTGGGTAAGATGACCTGACCCCTGGAGTTCACTTGGTGGAAGGATGGAACCGACTCCCACAAGTTATCCTCTGACCTCCACACGTATGCCATGGCACTTGTGCACGAGAAACAGACACACACACACACACACACACACACACACACACACACAAATATAAAAATAAAAATATCTGTGCTTGTCCTATGTCTCCGTTCGCCTTCACAAGGCTGGTAGTTGCTGTTACAGTTCTTGTTGGACTAAGGAACTGTAGGAGATCAGTTATGCAGCCCACAGCTTGAACAGTTTTAGACGAGGAAAGAGTGGATGCCGAGTCCTCCACCTCTCACTTGTGTTCCTACCTGGCAGTGAGCAGAGATCTCACCATCCTGAGGGTAAGTGTTGCTGTGAGAAGAGGGTCCACAGCACTGTCAGCGCTGGGCGTACAGGACTGAGGAGCACGTGTTTAAGCTTAGGATCCTTATCTCCTGACTGTAAATGATCTATTAACTGAGAACAATGAACTGGAGGATATTCTTGTGTTGACTTTAAAGTAATGAAAGTCTATGTGTCCTGTGTTGTTTGTCTAAGTAATTCTCCAGTAATCATGTGTATATAATATATATTCATATTATATTATTTTCTGTCATTAAGGCTCAATTCAATAATTTATCAATGAAACTTTAATAACTACCTTGGGTTCCAAACATGAACTTTAAACAAATTGTTTGTTCACATTCTTGATCTGAAGTTACTGATTAATTTCAGGATTGACTTGGATAATATTCCCATCACAACTTAATTAATGATGTTGATTTTGGCATAACATTTAAGTTTTTTATTTTTATTTTTTGTATGCAAAGATGATGTGTATGATTTGACAACACGGGCCAGAAATAATTCTGCTCAGTACCACAGGAAACTGCAGGGATATTAACTACCCACCCCAACCCGTGCTTATAATAGAAATAAGCCTCCGCCATAAAGCCTCTCCAATAGGCCTTGTAACTGGAATGGCATGAGCAGGTGCTGCCACAATAAAG